>NC_092166.1:55472821-55612821 GCF_045791955.1 Oncorhynchus clarkii lewisi
GTTCGCTCCATCTTCTCCACTGTTGTTATTGTGACCTCATAGACGGTGAGTGGCCACATTACCCGGGGGAGAAGTCCAAACTGTAGGCACCAAAGCTTGAGCTTCCCAGGCAGTAGTGTCTTGTTGATGTTCTCAAGACCGTCGGCGATGTCCTGCCTTACTTGCTGCACTTTATCTTGACTATGGAGATGCTTCGAGATTTGCTTGGCTTGATTTTCATCCGGGCCCACTTGACGTTATCCTGCAGTTTTGCAAGTAGCCGCCTGGTGCATGCTGCAGGGGTAGTCAGTGTAGTCATGTCATCCATGTATGCTCGGATAGGTGGGAGACGGAGCCCTTCCTTAGTTCTCTCACCGCCGACCACCCATCTCGATGCCCTGATAATGACTTCCATGGCCATAGTGAAGGCCAGAGGTGAAATTGTACAGCCTGCCATTATGCCTACTTCCAAGCGCTGCCATGTTGTTGTGAAGTCAGGTGTTGTGAAACACAATTGCAGGTCTTGGAAATAGGCTTTTACCAGTGTAGTGATGGGTTCTGGTATGTGGGAAATGTTGAAAGATTCTCAGAGGAGTTCATGGGGAACTGAGCCAAAGGCATTGGCCAGGTCGAGGAAGATGACATAGAGGTCTCTCTTGTCCTTCTTAGCTGTTTGGATCTGGTGCCAAATCATACTAGTATGTTCCAGGCAACCAGAGAAACCAGGAATGCCTGCTTTCTGTACAGATGTATCAATGTACTTGTTCCTTTCCAGATAAGTGGACAGCCTCTGTGCTATTATACTGAAAAAGATCTTCCCTTCGACGTTGAGAAGGGAGATTGGTCGGAATTGACTGATGTCTGTCGCATCCTTTTCTTTCGGAATTAGCACACCACCAGCCCTTCGCCATGCCTTTGGTATTATTTCCTTCTGCCACACTATCCTCATGAGCCTCCAAAGAAAGCATAGAACATCCGGGGCGTTCTTGTAGAGCTTGTATGGTACTCCATTAGGCCCAGGAGCCGAGGCCGCTCTTGCTCTTCGGACAACGTTCTCTTGAATTATGGTGGTTGAATAGGTGGGATGTCATGTGGGATGATTATCTGCTCATGCCTTTTCATGTCTGGTGTGGTCTTATGTCTTCCATTTCCTAATAATTGCTCCCACAGTTGATTTCTTCAAACCAAGCTTCTTACCTATTGCAGATTCAGTCTTCCCAGCCTGGTGCAGGTCTACAATTTTGTTTCTGGTGTCCTTTGACAGCTCTTTGGTCTTGGCCATAGTGGAGTTTGGAGTGTGACTGTTTGAGGTTGTGGACAGGTGTCTTTTATACTGATAACAAGTTCAAACAGGTGCCATTAATACAGGTAACGAGTGGAGGACAGAGGAGCCTCTTAAAGAAGAAGTTACAGGTCTGTGAGAGCCAGAAATCTTGCTTGTTTGTAGGTGACCAAATACTTATTTTCCACCATAATTTGCAAATAAATTCATAAAAAATCCTACAATGTGATTTTCTGGATTTTTTTCCCTCATTTCGTCTGTCATAGTTGAAGTGTACCTATGATGACAATTACAGGCCTCATCTTTTTAAGTGGGAGAACTTGCACAATTGGTGGCTGACTAAATACTTTTTTGCCCCACTGTCTGTATATGTCATACTGTCTATGAATCTAAGATGAAGTGTCTGGATTAGTTTGGCTTTGCTGGACAACAAAGGTCGTATTTAATGGGGATTTCTGGTTCACTGCCCATTTCTGGTTCACTGTTGGTTTTGAGTCACGTGACTGATTAACGCAAGGCACTCCGGGAAGTTTTTGAAAGTCTTTTGCTTATTTTTCCTCTTTTAATCCATTCCTCATTCAGGTGAAGCCTTCTTTGACACAGAGGACAACATTGAGAAGCGTTGCCTGCTGCTGGAGTACATACTGGACTGCCTCCATAAGATCTGCCTGTACGACACGCAGCGCTTCGTCAGCAAGGAGAGAGCCGACTCCCTCATGACCCCTCTGGTCGATCAGGTCAGCCTCACCTCTCTCTCACATCACTATAACAAAGGATTCATCCACAAAAATGGTAAGCTTTACAACTGAGGGATTTCCTCATATGGATGCCGTACGCCTCTTCCTTATGCCCTATTCTATTCTTGTGGTACCATATAGCAGTGGTGTATAAATATCTACCTGTCTGTGTGTAGTTGGAGAATACCCTGGGTGGAGAGGAGGTTTACCAGACCAGAGTCACCAAGCACCTGGTGCCGTGCGTGGGCCAGTTCTGCGTTGCCGTGGGTGACGACACTCTGTGGAAGACCCTCAACTACCAGATCCTGCTGAAGACGCGACACAGCTCTTCCAAGGTGAGACGTCTGAGAAGTGCAAAGAAGTTTGATTGGATTCCCAACCTAGTACCAACAGACATGTGATTCAAGTCATCGTTAAGACCACAGTTAGCTGGTGTGTTAGTGCTGGGTCAGCACAAAAACCCTGGTCACCTGCAGCTCTCCAAGACCACGAGTGATCATCCAGTGACTTAAATAAAGGCCTGTTGGTTTCCCCCCCCCCCCCCCATCAGGTGCGTTTCTCTGCCCTGCTGATGCTGCTGGAACTGGCTTCTAAGCTGAGGGAGAACTACATGGTCCTGCTACCAGAGACCATTCCCTTCCTGGCTGAACTCATGGAGGGTAGGTTCACTGTCTCATCACTTTTTATTTTCTTTTTTCTCCACACTTTTCTCTTTCTGCAGCTATAATGTTTCTGTAATGTTAGCATATTTCGTACATGTCTGTCTGTCCCCCCCCCCCCTCCCCTCTGTGTAGCAGAGTACATTCCATTTAAGCATATCTGGAAACCTCTTCGAATAAGCATAATTTAATATATTCTGTCATTTTGAAAGCGAACCGTTCCTTGACATATTATTTATTTATAAATAATAAATAAATGGTTTCGCAGTATGTAGACATCCCTCAACCCTGTGCCTAGGGTAGTTGAAGAAAGTAGGAAAATAGCAGGGTGGTGTAATGGTAGCTACAGTGCCTTCAGAAAGTATGTATGCCCCTTAATCCACATTTTGTTGTTTGAGCCTGTATTCAAAATTGATTCAATTGGCCCAGCGTCGGCCCGGATTAGGGGAGGGTTTGGCCGGCCAGGATGTCCTTGTCCCATCGCGCTCTAGCGACTCCTGTGGTGGGCCGGGCGCATGCACTCTGACACGGTCACCATGCACAGCATTTCCTCCATCACATTGGTGCGGCTGGCTTCCGGGTTATGCGAGCATTGTGTCAAGAAGTAGTGTGGCTTGGCTGGGTTGTGTTTCAGAGGACGCACTGCTCTCAGCCTCTGCCTAGTCGGTACGGGAGTTGCAGCGATGGGACAAGACTGTAACTACCAATTGGATACCACAAAATTGGGGAGAAAAGGGGGTAAAAAATATAAATCAAATGGGAAGAAACACACACTTGTCAATGTAAGGTCCCACAGTTGACAGTGCATGTCAGAGCAGAAACTATGTCATGAAGTCAAAGGAACTATCTGTAGATCTCTGAGATAGATGCCTCCTTACAATTCTATCTGGGGAAGGGTATAAAACAATTTCTACAGTGTTGAAAGTTTCCAAGAGCACAATGGTTTCCATTATTCGGAAATTGAAAAAATGTGGAACTACCCAGACTCTGCGTAGAGCTGGCCGTCTGATCAAACTGAGCAACCGGGCAAGAAGGACCTTGGTCAGGGAGATGACCAAGAACCCAATGATTATTCTGACAGAACTACAGAGTTCCTTGGCTGAGATAAGAACTTGCCAGAAGGACAACGGTCTTACAGCACTTCACCAATCTGGGCTTTGTGGGAGAGTGGCCAGACTGAAGCCACTCTTAAGATAAAGGCACATGACGGTACCCCTCCAGTTTGCAAAACGGTACATGAAAGACTGAGCATAAGGCAGAAGATTCTGTGGTCTGATGAGACAAAAATGTTGCTCTTTGGCTATGTTTGGAGAAAACCAGGCACAGCTGATCACCCGTCTAACACCATCCCCACCGTGAAGCATGGTGGCAGCATCATGCTATGGGGATGCTTTTCATCAGCAGTGACTGGGAGACTGGTAAGGATGGAGGGGAACAATGAATGGAGCCAAATACAGGCAAATCTTTGAGAACCTGCTTCAGCGTGCAAACAACCATAGACTGGGGTGGCATAGATTTATGTTCCGACAGGACAATGACCCCAAGCATACAGCCAAAGCAATGTTGGAATGGCTTCAGAAGAACAATGTGAAACTCCTTGTGGTCCAGCCAAAGCCCAGAAAATCAGTGGAAAGACTTGGGGAGTGGCGGTGAACAGCAATCTTCATCTAATTTAACAGAACTTTTGAAAATGTGCAAGGGAGAAAGTCCCCAAATCCAGATGTGCAAAGCTGATACAGACATAGCCAAGATGACTCAAAGCTGTAATCAAGACCAAAGGTATCGGGCGTGTGAATACTTGGGCGGCAGGTAGCCTAGCAGTTAAGAGTGTTGGGCCAGTAACCGACAAGCCGCTGGTTTGAATCCCCGAGCGGACAAGGTGAAAATCTGTTGTTCTGCCCTTGAGCACAGCAGTTAACTCCCAACAACAACTGCTTTCTGGGTGCCGATGATGTGGGCGTCGATTAAGGCATTTCTCTTGAGAGGTTGGGTTAAATGCGGAACACACATTTTGTTGAATGCTTTCAGTTGTGCAACTGACTAGGTGTATCCCCTTTCCCTAACTTATGTAAATGAATTTTCTGTATTTAATATTCAATTAATCTGCAAACATCACCTTGAGATGGGAGTATTGTGTGTAGATGGATGAGAAACAATTAAACCATTTTTAATTCAGGCTGTAACACAACAAAAATGTGGAATAAATTAAGGGGTATGAATCCTTTCTGAAGGCACTGTAAATATCAACGTGTTTAGGGTAGTTGGCGAACTTGGTCGATGGCCACCATTTTGCGACTTCCCTGCTTACGTGTGTGTGTGTGTGTGTGTGTGTGTCTGTCTCCGTTACAGACGAATGCGAGGAGGTGGAGCATCAAGTACAGAAGGTGATCCACGAGATGGAGACCATCTTGGGAGAGCCTCTTCAGAGTTACTTCTAACCTGCGTCCCACTTCCACCCTCTTCGCCACCATATAAGGTCCCAGATCGACCCGTAGCCCACTTACTTCCCCCTATAAGAAGGCTGAGCCTCAGCCCCTCTCCCCCAGCTTAGACATGAACTGTTTCCCAGAACCGTGCAACAATCAACATAAAGATGGGAGACACTGGAGGTTAACCTTTGTTTGCATTTACCTCTTGTCACTGGATACCTGGTACATATAGGATGGATCTCTAGCAGTAAGAGATGAAATGATCAGCCCAAAATGTACCCTGTGGGAATTCAGAAATGTATTCATTTTGTTAGGCTATTGCTGTTGTCTTTTCCCTTTTTTGGGGGAGGTGTTGTGAAAAACTTATGGAAACTTTTTAAGTCTTGGTTTTGTTACATTGTCATACAATGTAATATGTACATTTGAAATAATACATTTGTAAACTAACTCTTCATTGTAATACATTTGAATAAAGGCTTTTGAAAGCTTATCCAGCACTACTTACTGCTGAAAATGAAGGAACCTGAATCTGTCATGAGTCATTCCTTTTTATGGAACATTTTCATTATGTATAGCACCAGTAAAATTGTATTTGAATTGTCCCTATTGAAAACACCTTAATAGACATGGCTCAAAATTATTATGAATTCCACTGCTGCCCATGACACAAGATTATTTAACTTTTATTGTTATGAATGTCACTAAATACAAGGCGAAGATGAGTTATGCAATTTTAGTGAAATAAAGCCGCATCATATGTGATGATGCTGGGTCGGTGTCGAAACTTTTAGCCGTGCGGACCATTAAAGAGCGGCAATAGGCTCCCGGTATACTGTACCACGCTCACGCTGGTGTCGTCACACACTGGTGATGTGCCTTTGATTTCAGTAAACAATTTGATAGTGCTCCAGCGCCGCTCCAACCGTGTGCTCCTGTACACTGTGTCCCGACACAGGATAATGGTCATTATGAAAAGCTCGGGAGGATTACAACTCGCCTTCAGAATTTATAAGCGAAGTCATCACTCAGTTGGAATTATTGGAGCGCCTTTTTCAAAAGGACAAGTAAGTAGTCAATATTTTATTATAGGCTAGCCTACTTATTATAGGCTATTGATAGGTTTTCGAATGGGCTTAATAGACTACCGTTATATGCAATATATATGTTTTAATGTATTGCTGTAATAGGCCTACACAGTCCCATAAATATATATCTGCTGCAGCCGCGGGATGGTGTGGAGAAAGGACCAGACCTCATTCGCGCAGCCGGATTGGTGGAGAAGCTTAAAGCGCAAGGTGACGTCCTGATAGTGATTTTACACTCATTCTGTGATATAGGCTAGCTAGGTAGCTCCAGTGTAGAAATTAAGACATCTTAACTGAATCAAATGGTGCGAATATAGAATGCCCAGTACAGAGAATCTGTTTTCATTCAAAGTATTTGTTTTCCCGAAAGAAATAATGAAATGATCCTGTACATTCCCAAATTGCAATATTTGCATCAGTATGCTATTGATTTAATCAAATGACTATGTGATCTGAGCTCTTATGAGGAAGTCACGAGACTGCCAACCTTTTCGTTGACTTGCCTGGCAGAGATGTTGAGGTGAATTCATTAACATATTGGGGATCCGTTTGAAACCTGGTGTCAAATGGCAACATCATTTACACAAGCTAAGGGCATGATTTATTTTCCATGACCAAGTTCAATTCCAGGGCAGTTCTGAACAAATTATGTGAATAAGTGATATTACATAGGCTAGGCTACAGAAATAATCCTATTGGAAAAAATAAACCTGAACTTGAACTTGAGCTCATGACCAGAGCATAACACAGACACGAGTTTCCTTTGGAAAGATTACCAGTAAAACTGAACTGTCTTTTGAATTGTTAAGTCGTGGGAAGTCTTATTGGGAAATCCGTGACCGTGAGAGTGACAGGGGGATCTGTGTGATCCAAGTGGATTAACATGTGAGCAGGATCAATCACTCTGTGTGTGGGGGTGTGTCCTCCTCTGCCCATGTGTGTGATCACGTGTGATCAGAGACATCCTAAGCACTCTCTCTGTTTTATTCATATCACACAGGAGAAGGCATCTGATAGGCCTAGCTCTTTTGACCTTGCATCACTCCCCCTTCCATGTTTGTGTGTATGTGTTTGGGTCACGACAATGGCAGCCTCCTGCATTCAGGATGCATGCCAGTGATAACATTCTCACTCATTAAACCGGCAGCAACAGTTGGGGCACTCTGAGGACAAGTGCCCTGTCAATCCTTAGCCTGACTGTGTGCCCTACAGAGAGAATAGCAGACAGCAACCTGGTCTCATAGACTAGACATAATGTAGTAAATGTAATTCCGCGATACTCAAATTAGTATGATATGTTACGTTTGGTATGGTTACATAAGACGGAAGGTTACTTGAGGCAAAAACGAAAGTAGGGTGGTTGGTCGGGGTGGATGAATGGGCGTATAACGCGAATGTCTAGCAACCCAAAGGTTGCGTGTTTGTATCTCACCATAGACAATTTTAGCTAATTAGCAACCTTTCAACTACTTACAAATTTTTGTCTACTTTGCAATGACTTAGAATGTTAGCTAACCCTAGCCTAGCTAACATTAGCCACAACAAATTAGAATTCATAACATATTGTATGTTTTTCAAATTCTAACATATTGTAAGTTTTGCAAATTCGTAACATATCTTACGAAATGGATGAAGGATATGAAAAATGAATACATACCATACGAAACAAAATATATAATTTTATATGGTGATACTATTATTTATGTACTGAATAATACAAAAGTCATTTATTTAAACTAGGAGAGAGCACATTTGCATCTGATTGTGAAATGTTTATTTTGCAATCACTAACATAGTAACAGACATAGTAAAATATATATTTCATAAATCATTTATTTAAACTAGGAGAACGGTAATTTGCATCGGATTGGGAAATGTTTATTAATGGAGGGAATGTAACATTTAGCATTTTTGTAAAATGGAGGGGATTTAACATTTAGCATATTGGCAAAAAGTATGAGTTTTAACATTACCAAAATGGCAGTAAGATCAGAGGTTAGGACTAGTTTAGAACATGTACAGGGATGGACCATTATAAACATTGTGGTAATCCATTGACATCTGCATCGGAGCCATGAGTTTGCAACTTTTCTTTTCTGTCTAAGTGATCCATGGACAGATCATGCCTTGATTTTTTTAAACATGAGATTACTGTAGGTGCATTGACTAATGCGTTTTCTTATGTCAATTGTGTTGCCCAATCTCATCCTACACAGGCTGTGCGGTCAGAGACTATGGCAACGTGACGTTTGAGGAGGTGGCCAACGATGAGCCAATAGGCAATGTGAAGAGACCCAGAGCAGTGGGCAGCGCCAACCAACGTCTGTCTGCTGCCGTCCACGCTGTGAAAAATGACGGACACACCTGTGTGATGCTGGGAGGAGACCACAGGTGCGTGTGTGTGTATGTCACATGTCTGTGTGTGTCTCTCATATTCACCCATAGTAGAGCAAGAGCCCAGTGTCAACAACCAGCCAAAATACACCTACAATTATTGAGGGTTAGGGGTTTTTCCCTAACAATGTGATGTGGAATTCACTCCAAGTTTGGTCTGTGTCCAGTTTGGCAATAGGCTCGATCCAGGGGCATGCAGCAGCTAAGAAGGACCTCAGTGTGGTATGGGTGGACGCCCATGCAGACATCAACACACCCCTGACCTCCCCTACAGGCAATATCCACGGACAGCCCATGTCCTACCTCATCCACGAGCTGCAATCCAAGGTGATTTCTCTATCTCTCCCTCTTTTCCCATAGGCATCACCTAGTTTTTATATTTCAAATACTGTATCATTAAGTTTGACCAGTAAATGTTATACCTTGGTATTCACAATACCAGTATTTACACAGTTGTGCAATGTCTGTTTTATTTTGGGGGGGGTTATCGTGAGACTCTTCCTCTTCCTGTGCACGTCATGAATCATGAATTTCTACAAATTGATTATGAAATTAAAACATTTGAAAGAGATTAGTCATATGAATTGTGTTTACGTTTTAGGTGGTGACAGTGTTATATAGTACCAGTCAAACGTTTGGACATCTATCTACTCATTCAAGGGTTTTTCTTTATTTTTAGTATTTTGTACATTGTAGAATAATAGTGAAGACATCAAAACTATGAAATAACGCATATGGAATCATGTAGTAACCAAAAAAGTGTTTAACAAATCTAAATATTTTAAGTAAGAATTTGTTCTTAACTGACTTGCCTAGTTAAATAAAGGTTAAATGTTTTAAATGATAGCTTCACTAAGTGCAAACCAGATGGTATAACTGCAGAATGCTGTGGTAGCCATGCTGGTCACTGCAGAATGCTGTGGTAGCCATGCTGGTTAAGTGTGCCTTGAATTCTAAATAAATCACTGACAGTCACCAGCAAAGCACCATCACATCTCCTCCTCCAGGCTTCATGGTGAGAACCAGACATGCAGAGATCATCCGTTTACCTATTCTGTGTCTCACAAAGACACGGCAGTTGGAACCAAAAGGACCAAAGGACATATTTCCACCGGTCTAATATCCATTACTCGTGTTTCTTGGCCCAAGCAAGTCTCTTCTTCTTATTGGTCCTTTAGTAGTGGTTTCTTTGCAGCAATTCGACCATGAAGGCCTAATTCACGCAGTCTCCTCGGTACAGTTGATGTTGAGATGTGTCTGTTACTTGAACTCTGTGAAGCCTTTATTTGGGCTGCAATTTCTGAAGCGGGAAACTAATGAACTTGTCCTCTGCAGCAGAGGTAACTCAGGGTCTTCCTTTCCTGTGGCGGTCCTCATGAGAGCCAGTTTCGACTGCACTTGAAGAAACTTTCAAAGTTCTTGACATTTTCTGCATTGACTGACCATGTCTTAAAGTAATGACTGCAGATTCTGTCATTTCTCTTTGCGTATTTGAGCTGTTCTTGCCATAATATGGACTTGGTCTTTTACCAAATATGGTTATCTTCTGTATACCACCACTACCTTGTCACAACATAACGGATTGGCTCAAACGCAATAAGAAGGAAAGAAATTCCACAAATTAACTTTTAACAAGGCACACCTGTTAATTGAAATGCATTCCAGGTGACTACCTCATGAATCTGGTTGAGAGAAAGCCAAGAGTGTGCAAAGCTGTCATCAAGGCAAAGGATGGCTACTTTGAAGAATCTGTTTAATTTGTTTAACACTGTTTTGGTTACTACATGATTCCATATGTGTTATGTCTTCACTATTATTCTACAATGTAAAAAAAAATATAGCAGAAATAAAGATAAACCCTGGAATGAGTAGGTCTGTCCAAACTTTTTGACTGGTTCTGTACATGGGCATGAGCTACAGTTCTGGATGCAGACTTGTCTCTGTTTCTTTGATTAGATTCCAGTTCTGCCAAATTTCTCTTGGATAAAGCCATGCGTATCAGCCAAAGACATAGTCTACATTGGCTTGAGAGACGTGGATCCAGAGGAGCAGTATGTTTTTGCCTGTCATCCTGTATCATACACTATCTTATCATGACCTTGCACTACATAATTGAATTGTTGACAGGAGAATTTAAAAAAAGATATCTCCCATTCCAGCCATATCCTGAAGCTACTGGGTATCAAAGTTTACTCCATGACTGAGGTGGATCGCCTTGGAATCGCCAAAGTGATGGAGGAGACATGTGACTACATCTTCTCAAAGTATGTAGCCTCAACAATTTCACTGTGTCGTTTTCATTTCTTGCGATGTCTAACTTGGGTACATCAATGGAAATATTGGGCATTGACACGTGTTAGACATGAATTCATTTCTCTGATTCAACAGGGTGAAGAAGCCCATCCATCTGAGCTATGACATCGACGCCCTGGACCCATCAATCTCCCCGGCCACAGGAACCCCAGTAGTGGGAGGGCTGACCTACAGGGAGGGAATCTACATCACAGAGCACATCAGTCAGACAGGTGAGAGATCACACACACAGATAGATGCACATAAAACAGAGATGATAACATGCACACACAGATGCACATAAAACAGAGATGATAACATGCACACACAGATGCACATCCACAGAGATGGTAATGCGCACACACAGATGCACATCAACAGAGATGACAACACGCACACACAGATGCACATCAACAGAGATGATAACGCGCACACACAGTGAGAGATGGGAGTGTATCGGTATTGATGCTGCTCCAATGTACTGTTGAGTCTGTGTGTGGTCCTTCAGGTGTGTGTTGAGCGATGTTCTCTCTTTGTGCAGGGCTGCTGTCTGCAGTGGACATGGTGGAGGTGAACCCTAAGAGGGGCAGGACAGATGATGAGATCAGCTCCACGGTCAACGCTGCAGTAGATCTGATACGTGGCTGCTTCGGAAAGCGTCGGGAGGGAAACCACCCTGCAGACTACAAGATGCCCCTGCCTTGAGCTGCCAACCACCACCAGAATCTGCTGTTACGATAAAGGGCTCTGGCCATCAAACGCAATCTTTTGTATTAAATCATGGAGATTAAAATACTTTTTTCCCACAGAATTTTTTCAGGGTTTGATTGATAACAACTGTGTTAATAGGAATAGTTCTGCCGTTGTTCCAATCAATTATGCGTCTGGTCTGGACAAATAATGTAAAACACTGACTCACTCCAGACTGAATTCTTTACTTAACGTAATATTTATTTCTGTAGAAAACATTCATCTCACATGTACAACACATATCCCCACACATCCCATCATCATTACAATTCAAAATAAAAAGAAGGCCTGCATCTGGGAGGATATACATGTAACAGTGTTGCTTCTGTCCCTCTCCTTGCCCCCCAACCCGGGCTCGAACCAGGGACCCTCTGAACAAAAATCAGCAACTGCCTCTCATGAGCTATCGTTATTCCCAGGGTCAGCATAGGCTTAAACTGTGGAGTGGAGGAACCAGGTTTGGAGTGATACACGGAAGAAATATTTCTTATCGATTCTTAGCATCATATTTCATTCAGTCATTTTAGGGATGAAATCCTATTATCATCAAACCCAATAAATCATCAGTTGATGATTGAATCATCAGTTGATCAGGTACAAGCTTTAGTTTACTGTATTTCACCAAGGCAGAGAGAGGAGTGGGAGACACAGGAGGAACAGAGCGCGTTGAGAGAGAGCGGGGGGAGAGGCAGAAAAACTAAGAGACATCGTGTACCTTTGGCTTTAAAAGTCAGTGTTTATTTGTGCAGCAGATACAGTAGTGTTTGTCGTGGAGTGAATGACCTCAGGGCTGAAATAGCCCCGAGGCATGCATGGCCTTGGTGGAGAAGAGGGGTGTAAGGGAGAGAGAAGGAAAAGAGGGAGGGGGGGGGGGGCTGGCACAGCTTCTCTGTCAATATATCACAGTGAATCAGTGATAATCACTTGTCATAAGCACTGTTCAGAGACCTTCCCTTAGTCCGATAGTAACCCAGACCCTGCGCATAGTGTACTATATAAGATTCCATCAACAATGTAAAGAATGGTTTCTGAGAACGGTCACAATATAGCAAGTATTTGCAGTTACATTGGTGATCCCCTGTCTTAACGCATCAGGTTGCACCACATTGTTTCATACGCGTACACAACTAGAACGGACATTATTTAGAGCCTTGGCCTATTGAGTAACCCTGACTGTCATAGCACAACCAACCAATAAACCTCCATCTTTACAGCGACCCCCCTAGTCTAGCCCTGTGTATGCCCTGCGGGTCAGACCAAGATGGGTCAAGTGTCTTAAATCCCAGGAGGCTTGATATAATGTGGGGGTCATCTGATTCTGACCTGTTGATAGAGAGGGAGAGGAGGAGAAGGGGGGACATCGTGGGAGAGTATGACAGTGCCTTTATGACTGGTCTCGTCCCTCTGTGTGCTGGGTCACAGTGGGCGAGGAGAGGATTGGAGTGATGGTAAGGAAATGAGAAGTGCACATGAAAATATGTCATGTTGTAGGAAGTTGCAAAGGAAGAAGCAGCTGTGTTGATTGCTCTAGTTCAGTGTTTTCCCAACTCCGGTCCTCCAGTCCTCCGAACCCAGTCCTCCGAACAGTACACCATTTCGTTGGAGTTCTGGACAAACACATCTCATTCAACTTATCAAGGGCTTGATGATGAGTTGACAAGTTGAATCAGGTGTGCTTGTCTGGGGGCTAAATTACAAATGTGTACTGTTGGGGTATTCAAGGACCAGAGTTGGGAAACGCTGAACTAGTTAATTGAGTATTTTGTCGATAGTACCAACATAAAAGTCCATGTTAAAGGGTGAGAGTTAAATAAAAGTTCCCCAGGTTTTAAGACAGCTGTGCAGTCTGAGTGTGCAAAACCCATCAACAGAAGGCACAGAAGACTGGGACTGGTGAACCACACACACACACACACACTAAAATGTGACAGATCACATGAGCAGCCAGAGCCTCAGAGAAGCACTGAGTGAACTCTTGAGTTTGGAGAGAAGGAAGGAGAGGAAGGGAGTGGAGAGGTCAGAGGGCACTTCACCCCCCAGCGTGCACAGAGCCGAGAGTCAGGTGGGTCCAGGAGGAGGGATTGGAATAGGAAGACGAGGATTAGGAAAAAGGTGTTTTATTCCGTTTGATCAGTCAGACTCGTCCAGAGTGCAACGTCTTCTGAACTCTTGGCCTCGCTCGTGAATCCACTTGTTAGACACTGGAGAGAGAAGATGAAAACTAAGCCAGGTGGACATTTAAACACACACATCAAAAAACATGGCATAGGAAAAAGGACCCACTGGTTAACTGCTGGAGCAAACAGTTTGCCGACCGGACACAAGGTTATTTCTGCCCTCAGGCAGACCTGAAGTTCTCAGGGTGTAGGTAATATGACAGGATTAAAGGATGTCATGAGAAACAGATCGGCTCACCCCACTTGTTGCCTACCAGGACGGGGCAGGCTGCGTGCCGCGTGCTGTAGTCACCCTCCCCGCTGGCAAACAGGTTATACCAGAACACCGCAGTTCCCTGAAAACAACAGTTTACATATACACGCATTAAAGACACCGTTCCTGATTTAGCGTTCAAATATCATCACAGGAAAAGAATGCGATGTGAACACGCACAGTTGTGCGTCTCACCTTTTTGGGCCACACTGCAGCTCCCACGTCTGTAAAGACAGTGGCGCCCCCTGATGGCACGTCACTCATCTGCAACAGAGAAGAGAGCGTCTTCAAGCCATCGGTCATGCGTACCACTCTAAATAGCAGAGATTTTTCAAGTTCAACATAATTGATCCCCATTGCTGTTGAATGGAATCTTGGAAATGAGACCGATTTACACATGGGTAAATGGAAGATCAAAAGTGTATCCACAGCTATGAAAGAGACCTTGAAACAGCGGATTGCTTAATGGACATGTATAAAGCAGAGAGACTAACGTAAATTAACCAGGTGGCGATGCGGTTCCCGGTGCCCAGCTCTTTAAACGCATCTGGTTCATCTTTCTGCAAAGACAGGGAACAAACAAAGGGTCTAAGGTTGAATAACACTCAAGGCAAAAACCCCACCCAGATATGAACCCACTAACAGTAGATCCAAGTGTGCCAGCCATCAACAGTCACCCACTGACTCTCGGTCATGCACGTCATAGTTCCCTGACCAGAATAGAAAGAGAAGCCTTGTTTACCCGCCCAAAGTCAAAGTGGGGCTCGTATTGCCCGCCCACGCCGTAATTTGCCACCTGGGGAGAGAGGAAGAGAGGGTATAAACAGTGACAGATGCTGTGTTGTCATTAGAGACACTCGTGTTCAATACTGTAGAATGACCTTTCCTTCCGCTTTACCTTCACAGTACAAACACTAGTCTTTCATTGGCTCTTCCTAAGTAGCAAACAGCAGTAAAGTTCATTCCTGAACGATCAATCAAATGTATTTATAAAGCCCTTTTAACCATCAGTAGATGTCAGAAAGTGCTATACAGAAAACCAGCCTAAATCCCCAAACAGCAAGCACTGCAGATGTAGTCACTGCATGGAATACATTTTTCACCCTGTTGCTATAATAGACATATACACTGAACATGCACGCCCCCCCCTTTTGCCCTCAGAACAGCCTCAATTCGCCAGGGCATGGACTCCACAAGTTGTCAAAAGCGTTGCACACAGATGCTGGCCCTTGTTGACTCCAATGCTTCCCACAGTTGTGTCAAGTTGCCTGGATGTCCTTTGGGTGATGGACCATTCTTGATACGCACAGGAAACTGTTGAGCGTGAAAAACCCAGCAGCGTCGCAGTTCTTGACACAAACTGGTGCACCTGGCACCTACTACCATACCTGTTCAAAGGCACTTAAAATCTTTTGTCTTGCACATTCACCCTCTGAATGGCACACATACACAATCCATGTCTCAATTGTCTCAAGACACAAAAATCTTTCTTTAACCTGTCTCCTCCTTCATCTATACCGATTCAAGTAGATTTAACAAGTGACACACAGTACATAAGTGATTCATATCTTTCCCCTGGAATTACCTGATCAGTCGATGTCATGGAAAAAGCAGGTGTTCTTAATGTTTCGTATACTCAGTGTATATTCACATCATTGGTTGCTAAACCCTATAGGTGTACTGCGAGAGTATCCACTCCTGCCATTCCTACCAAACTCCCTCAGCCAACCGGATGTTCTGTTGCGTTACCTGCAGCTCCTCTGCTGTCTTGACATTCAGGCCGGTGATATCCTCAATGCGCTGGTTTATCTTGTCCACTACTGGATCCTCATAGGCGGTTAGCCACGCACTATGATGAGAGACGGAGAGTTTCTGAGTCGTAAAATACACCTGGATTTATGATCAATTGCAGCCAGGCAGCTGACTAACGTTATTACAGATTAGCATGGGCTGCATGCGTTAGTACTGTATGTTAGAAGGGTGTAGGAGAAGGAAACAGGCTGGTTGGGACAGAACGCTTCAAGGGAACCCCATATTTATCCACAAGTCTCAAAGCAAAATGTTTGATATGCTTCTATTTAAAGAATCCCCTTAGTTTTCATTAACTAACTGTTTCTCGCCAAGGAAGATGAGGCAGAGTAACCATTTGGGGTTATTCATTTGACAACAGACCCCAGTCCTTCTGTCCCTCTACGTAAAATATAAACATATTGGATTAGAAAGGTATGGGAGTAACAGAAGATTCTATTAAGTGTCCAGCAGGCAGCAGAGTAGACTGGGCAGACCAAGATCTCATCCTTCCATTGGATAGGAGCCGCACCTGTGTGTCCTATGTGCATCCAGCTAATTAGCGTAGCCTGTGCATGTTATATAGATGAATAAGACATGCCTTGAAGTGGCTCAATCTAGTCATACATACTGAAGTAGAAATGTGTGTGTGTGTGTTGAATTACTCTGGGCCATTTTTGAAGTGCTGTTATTAGGAGAGTACGGCCAGAATTCTGGCTCAAATCCTCAGATATAAATGTGCCATCAGCAGCTATATCGGCTGTATGGTTACAAATATGTTTGCTGTATCAGACTGGTTGATTGAACCATTCATCTAACAAAAAGACAAATATATACAGCCTAAGAACCCGGATAACTAATGACCCTAAGATAATTCATTAAAACGTTGCATGTTTAATGAGCACAACGCTTAATGTATTTAACTCATTTAGGTGAAGGGGATCAAAGATCGTTATGAAACTAGAATCTGGGGTATCAGACTTGAGGAAAAGAACATGGTCACCACCATGTTTCCATTTGCTCGCCTCAGCTCAATCTATCCGCACCAAGGGGGCGCTCTATAACCGCTCCACATCAAACAGGCTTGAAGGGAGCCAAGGGGCCCGGCAGCCACCTTCCTGTAAGAGGAATTTAACTTCCACCCACACGCTGAAATAACATTCTGTAAGATTACACCGGAGCCTGCACCAAGATAACCCGAAAAAAGTCCTTGTGTTTTCAAAGAAAAAGAACAGGTAAAACTACCTTGGCTTGTCATGCTGATAATGTCCATCATCTGATGAGTTGGAGAGGAAGGGATCTGACTGGATAGGTCAGGGGGAGGGAGGAATCTGACTGGATAGGTCAGGGGGAGGGAGGTGTATCCGTAAGCAAAGGTCCACAAAGGGGTGAGGGGGAGGGATGAGCAGCGTGAAAGGGCAGACAGGGCCTCATGCAGGCCCCTCCCCTTCACCTTTGACCCCTTACCTCTTGGAGACTCTGTAATGGGCAGTGGTGAGTTTCCCTGTTTGGGGGTCATGCACGGTGGCGCGCCTTAGCTAGCTCCCGGACGGTTCACATTAGTCACAGATCACAAAAGTGGAGGACAGACACACAGAGAGGAAGAGGAGAGACAGAGAAATAGAAAGAGAGAGACAGAGACAGAGATAGAGAGAGATGGTCACTGAATGATCCAAGCAACTGTATGAAAGCCAGACTGATGCCGGGCCAGGGCATGCCGTCTAAAACCATTGCAGCAAACGACTTGCTGAGCTTGCACTCAGGTAATGGCTAGTAATGGCCACTGTCAAACTTAATTGAGATGCTACAAAAGGAAGATGAGATATTAGACTGCCCCTAACGGAACCCCGACTACTGTTACAGGAGTCAGATAACAAGCAGAGGATTACTAGTCTCCTCTTCCTCCCTCTTGTTATGATCAAAGAAGTGGCAGGATGTCTTGGCAAGAGCACGGGCCCAGAATTATACCTTCTTCAAAATCAACCTACCTTCCAATATACCCTAAATATCTACATTTCACAAAAAAGTAACTTGTTCAATAATAGCACAAGTTCCCCAAACATACAAACTATCAATTTACACTAGGCATTGTGTACAATCAGTTATATTCATTCTACACTTAAGTCGTAGAGTTCACGACTAGCTGTTGTGCTTTTGCCAAGGTTCCTGCCCGAAGCGGAGGGGATGCGGGGTGCAGAGGGATTTGGCGTTACAGACAGAGGCACGGTTTGGGTTACAGTGTTGTGCCCATCCCTGCCTGCTGGTCTTACCTCTTGCTGATGCGATAGTGGGCGGTCTCCAGCACACCAGTAATGGGGTTGGAGATGGTGGCCCGGCGCAGCTGTGGAGCCAACAGCCAACCGGCCGAGAGGACACGGGTTACAGGGACAATCCCTGTTACACACTGGCTGGCTGCTGGACCCACATACACTACTAGGCTACATTAAGTCTGTGCTGTGTGTCCCTGCTGGGTTCCCTTACCCTCTCCAAGAGCTGAACCACAGCTTGAGTTATGGATCTCGATCATTGACATCAATACACGATTTATCCGAAAGTCAGATATGTGTTTGATATGAAGCTATGATTTGGTTGTGATCGTTTGAGGTGACGTTCATTGCCGAGTCAAAACTCCCTTTTAGTTCAAACCGAGCTATCAAATACTACTGTATGAGCCAAGCAAGTGGGATGTTGCTCTTAACCAGCCAGTGTGTAACAAATAAACAAAAAACACACACATTGTACACAGTCAGGTCCTCAGGCAGAGTGGGCATCCCCAGTGTTCTTATGGCAGCAATGGAACGTGTATATTACACACATTTTAACCAGTGGGGGCTGGTGGGGCGAGCTATAGGAAGACGGGCTCATTGTAAAGGCTGGAATAAAAGAAATGGGACCGTATCCCAACACATCAAACATATGAAAACCATGTTGGACTCCGTTCCATTTATTCCATCCAGTGCTGGAAAAAATACCCAATGTTCATACTAAAAGTAAAGATACCTTAATAGAAAATGACTCAAGTAAAAGTGAAAGTCAACCAGTAAAATAGTACTTGAGTACATATACTTAAGTATCAAAAGTAAATGTAATTACTAAAATATAGTTAAGTATCAAAAGTAAAAGCATAAATCATTTCATATTCCCTATGTAAAGCAAACATTTTTTTAAATGACAATTTTTTTAATTATTTTTTTTACAGGTAGCCAGGGGAACTCTCCAACACAGAGGTAGTAGGGATGAGCAGGGATGTTCTCTTGATAAGTGTGTGAATAAGACCATTTTCCTGTCCTGCTAAGCATTCAAAATGTAACAAGTACTTTTGGGTGTCAGGGAAAATGTATGGAGTAAAAACAGCATCATTTTCTTTAGGAATGAGGTGAAGTAAAAGTAATCCAAAATTGAAATAGTAAAGTAAAGTACAGATATCCAAAAACTATTTAAGTAGTACTTTCAAGATTTTTTACTCAAGTACTTTACACCACTGACTCCATCTCAGCCATTATAATGAGCCTGTCCTCCAATAGCACCCCCACCAGCCTCCACTGATTTTAACGCCTACCACACTTAGGGTTGAAGAATCCCGGAGACTTTCCCAAAACTCTCCTCCAAATGGGAATTCTGGAAAACCTTGGAATTTTTGGGGAAAACTGGAAAAATTACTGGAATTTTGCAACCCTTACCACACCCCAGACCTTGCCTTCCCCTGAGGGTGGACCTTGAACTCACCCTGGGTTTGGCCAGCTCTTTGACCTTCTCGATCTCGCTGTTGGAGAGGATGTCATGGTAACGGATGATGCGTGGGCGGTCCCACTCGTCCTCCTGCTTGACGGGACCCAGCACGTATAGGGGGTGACGGTTGTTGTCAGAGTAACGGCAGAACATACGACTCTGACGCCGCGGGGTCTGAGATAGGGGGAGGGAGAGAGAGAGAGAGGCAGAGAGATCATTAATCATATATAAATCACAGAGGGTCACCCGAGGTCACAAACGTGCAGATAATTTGCTATGGTATCTGACCCAAACATTACAGGACATATATGGGACATTCTCACAGTTCTGGCCATTGCTATAGCTACTGGCTTAGAATCTATCAAGGCACGGTTCAGCGAGTGCACACACACACACACACACACACTCTAACCCACACACACACACACACACACACACACTTGTTCATCCAGGCTTCCGCCTCGTTGCCAAACATAATGACTAGAGTAAACAGATCCATCTATGGACAGACAGACGGGCTGAAGCAGAGCCAGGGGGAGAAGCAGGGAGCGGTGTATGCAGGAGAGAGGACATAGAGAATCATTAAGGAGATTCACGCAGCAGAGGAAAATGTGCCAAAAGATCCCTATTGTCCTGCCCAAACATCGAACTGGTCTCTCTCTCGGATGAGCATATGGCTTAGGAAATACCCATATATACTGAACAAAAAATATAAAATGTAACATGCAACAATTTCAAGGATTTTACTGAGTTACGGTTCATATCAGGAAATCAGGAAATTTGAATAAATAAATTAGACTCTATATCTATGGATTTCACATGACTGGGAATAGAGATTTGCATCTGTTGGTCACAGATACCTTAAGAAAAGGTAGGGGTGTGGACCAGAAAAAGTCAGTCTCTGGTACGACCACCATTTGCCTCATGCAGTGTGACACATCTCCTTCGCACAGAGTTGATCAGGCTGCTGTAGACTGTGGAATGCTGTCCCACTCCTCTTCAATGGCTGTGCGAAGTTGACGGATATTGTCGGGAAATGGAACACGCTGCCTTAGTCGATCCAGAGCATCCCAAACATGCTCAACGGGTGACATGTCAGGTGAGTATGCAGGCCGTGGAAGAACTGGGACAGCAATCGCCTACAGATCCTTGCAACATGGGGCTGTGCATTATCATGCTGAAACCGGATGAATGGCAGGACATTTTGAGAGAAATAAGCTTTTTGTGCGCATGGAACATTCCTGGGATATTTTATTTCAGCTCATGAAACACTTTACATTTTGCATTTATATATTTTCGTTCAGTGAAATTCCATGATCAATATAAAGCCTTTCAAGACGAGTAGGACTTAAGCCATTTAAACATCAAAATACATAGCCATTAGAAGTGGTGCATGCAGAGTGTGTGTGTTAGTACCAGTGGAGGCTGGTGACGGGAGGATGGCTCATAGTAATGGCTGGAAAGAAATGAATGGAATAGTATCAAACACATGGAAGCCATTTTCATTTATTCTATTCCAGCTACTACTAGGAGTCTGTCCTCCGATTTAAAGTGCCACCAGTGGTCAATACAGCCTCTCACCATCTTGATGCCCTCGCCGCGACACAGCTGTTCGTACTTCCTCCTCTCAGGCAGGTAGTCTGCAGGTCTGCCCTTCTTCTCAGACACCTCCCGCTTCTCCCGCTCTCTTTCCTCCTTCTCCTTCAGGCCCTCCTCTGCCTCCACCTTCTTCTGCTTGGCTAGCTGGTACTCAAAGTACTTCAGGTTGCCATTGGCTCGCTGGTGGGCAAAGTCTGAGGAAAACAGCAGACACATTTAGGACTGAAGATGAGAATCTACTCAGTATTGTCCTGTGCATTACAATCAAGACATGAAACGCATATGAAACACAAATATCCACTCACCCAATTTCAGCAGTCTCTTGGTGTAGTCCAGGGCCCTCTCTAGCTCCCCTTGCTGGTAGATAGAGTAGCTGAGGTAATCCAGGATGGTCACCATGTCCACGGTGGACTCCTCTCCCCCGTCCAGCTGTTTCAGGGCCTGCTCCATCCACAGCTCCGTGTGGTAGTAGTCTGCATCAGAGTAGGCTATCTTCCCCAGCTCAAAGCAGTCCTCCACCGTCATTGGGCTCATAGTGACATCCGTATTGGTTCCTGTGTGTAGACATGAGTGAGTGACACACACGCATCCGACACACACATAGAATCATCTCATCAGCATAAAAATTCCATCTCGGCAGCATTTGCATACAGTGCATTTCCATGGCATTACATGGGATTTCAAGACTTCATGTGGAATAAATGGGGCTTTCCACTGCATGTTGTGAGCCCTGTGCAGGGTTTCCCTCCGTAACAGTAGCAGGAGCAGCAGTCACTGAAGCTATAACAGAACCTCCGCCGGCAACACGCCCACGGCTAATCCACTCCTGGTATGCAGCTCCCTCCACATGCCTTTCCCTGCCTGCCCCTCACCCCCATCACCAGGCAGTTCCCTCATGGAGATGGTATGTGTTTCCAGCCAGTAGGTGCCTAAATGACTATCGCCTCATAGCACTCACATCTATAGCCATGAAATGCTTTGAAAGGCTGGTCATGGCTCACATCAACACCATCATCCCAGACACCTTAGCCTTACTCCAATTCGCATACCGCCCCCAATAGATCCATAGATAGCGCAATCTCTATTGCACTCCACACTGCCCTCACTCACCTGGACAAAAGGAATATCCAAGGTAAGAATGCTTCATTGACTACTGCTCGCATTTAACACCATAGTCCCCTGCAAGCTCATCGCCAAGCTCTCGTGACACCTCCCTGGACATTCCCTCTGCAATTCTGGAAGGATATTGACCTCATCCCGTCAGTCGAGGATGCCGGTCGTTCTTTAACCTCACTAGGGTAGGGGGCAGCATTCCTAATTTTGTATGAAAAGCGTGCCCAAAGTAAACTGCCTGCTACTCAGATCCAGAAGCTAGGATATGCATATAATTGGTCGATTTGGATAGAAAACACAAGTTTCCAAAACCGTTAAAATAATGTCTGTGAGTATAACAGAACTGATATGGCAGGCAAAAACCTGAGGAAAATCCATTCCTGGAAGTGCCTTTATTTTGAAATGCCTGTTTTTCCATTGAAAGCCTATCCACCATACAAAGACTTATGACGCAGTTCACGATCCCCATTGTTTCAGGCTTTTACTCTGAAATATGAGGGAGGAACACCACTTTCAATGAGAGGACAGTGGAAATTTCCAGACATGAGTCCAGCGTGTGACCGGGTGTGCGCCTTTCTTGTTTCTCCTTTTCTATTGACGAAGCTATTGTCCGGTTGAAATATGATCGATTATTTATGACAAAAACAACCTGAGGAATGATTATAAACATCGTTTGACATGTTTCTACAAACTTTTATGGTACTTTTTAGATTTTTCGTCTGCATGCTGTGACCGCGCTTTGTTCCAATGGATTACGAAACACACAAACAAAACAGAGATTTTTGTATATAAAGAGGGAATTTATCGAACGAAACAAACATTTGTGTGACATGGAGTCTTGGGAGCGCTACCATAAGAAGATCATCAAAGGTAAGTGATAAATTGTATTGCTATTTCTGACTTTTGTTACTTCTCTTCTTGGCTGCTAACTGTTTGTAATGATTTGTCTGCTGGGCACTGTTCTCAGATAATCGCATGGTTTTCTTTTGCCGTAAAGTATTTTTGAAATCTGACACCGTGGTTGCATTAACAAGAAGTTCATCTTTAAACCGATGTATAACACTTGTATGCTTCATTCATTTTTATAATGAGTATCTCTGTTTTTGAATTTGGCGCTCTGCAATTTCACTGGATGTTGGCCAGGTCGAACGGTAGCGTTTCACACCCCCGAAAGAGGTTAAAAGTAATTTCCTCACCATCTTAAATAAGCATGCCCCTTTCAAAAAATGTAGAACTAAGAACAGATATAGCCCTTGGTTCACTCCAGATCCAACTGCCCTCGACCAGCACAAAAACATCCTGTGGCGGACTGCACTAGCATCGAATAGTCCCCGCGATGCGATATGCAACTTTTCAGGGAAGTCAGGAACCAATACACGCAGTCAGTCAGGAAAGCAATGACTAGCTTTTTCAAACAGAAATTTGCATCCTGTAGCTCTAACTCCCAAAAGTTCTGGGACACTGTAAAGTCCATGGAGAATAAGAGCACCTCCTCCCAGCTGCCCACTGCACTGAGGCTAGGTAACACTGTCACCACCGATAAATCCACGATAATCAAGAATTTCAATAAGCATTTCTCTATGGCTGGCCATGCTGTCCTCCTGGCTACCTCAACCCCGGCCAACAGCTCCGCACCCCCGCAACAATTTTCCCAAGCCTCCCAAACTTCTCCTTCACCCAAATCCAGATAGCAGATGTCCTGAAAGAGCTGCAAAACCTGGACCCGTACAAATCAGCTGGGCTAGAAATTCTGGACCCTCTCTTTCTAAAATTATCCGCCGCCATTGTTGCAACCCCTATTATCAGTCTGTTCTACCGCTCTTTCACATCGTCCGAGATGCCTAAAGATTGGATAGCTGCCGCAGTCATGCCCCTCTTCAAAGGGGGTGACACTCTAGATCCAAACTGTTATAGACTGATATCCATCCTGCCCTGCCTTTCTAAAGTCTTCGAAAGCCAAGTCAATAAACAGATCACTGACCATTTCGAATCCCACCGTACCTCTCCGCTGTGCAATCCGGTTTCCGAGGTGGTCACGGGTGCACCTCGGCCACGCTCAAGGTACTAAACAATATCTTAACCGCCATCGATAAATGACAGTACTGTGCAGCTGTCTTCATCGACCTGGCCAAGGCTTTCGACTGTCAATCACCCTATTCTTATCGGCAGACTCAATAGCCTTGGTTTCTCAAATGACTGCCTCGCCTGGTTCACCAACTACTTCTCAGACAGAGTCAAAACGGAGGGCCCGTTGTCCAGACCTCTGGCAGTCTATGGGGGTACCACAGGGTTCAATTCTTGGGCCGACTCTTTTCTCTGTATATATCAGCAATGTCGCTCTTGCTGCGGGTGATTCCCTGATCCCCCTCTACGCAGACAACGCCATTCTGTATACATGTGGCCCTTCCTTGGACACTGTGTTAACTAACTTCCAAACAAGCTTCAATGCCATACAACACTCCTCCGTGGTTTCCAACTGCTCTTAAGCGCTAGTAAAACCAAAAGCATGCTTTTCAACCGTTCGCTGCCAACACCCGCCCGCCCGACTAGCATCACAACTCTGTACGGTTCTGACTTAGAATATGTGGACAACTACAAATACCTAGGTGTCTGGCTAGACTGTAAACTCTCCTTCCAGACTCATATTAAACATCTCCAACCCCAAATTAAATCTAGAATCGGCTTCCTATTTCGCAACAAAGCCTCCTTCACTCACACCGCCAAACTTACCCTAGTAAAACTGACTATCCTACCGATCCTCGACTTCGGCGATGTCATTTACAAAATAGCTTCCAATACTCTACTCAGCAAACTGTCTATCACAGTGCCATCCGTTTTGTTACCAAAGCCCCTTATAACACCCACCACTGAGACCTGTATGCTCTAGTAGGCAGGGCCCTCGCTACATATTCGTTGCCAGACCCACTGGCTCCAGGTCATCTATAAGTCGATGCTAGGTAAAGCTCTGCCTTATCTCAGCTCACTGGTCACGATAACAACACTCACCCGTAGCACGCACTCGAGCAGGTATATTTCACTGGCCATCCCCAAAGCCAACACGTACTTTGGCCGCCTTTCCTTCCAGTTCTCTGCTGCCAATGACTGGAACAAATTGCAAAATTCGCTGAAGCTGGAGACATATTTCTCTCAATAACTTTAAGCATCAGCTATCTGAGCAGCTAACCAATCGCTGCAGTTGTACATAGCCCATCTGTAAATAGCCCACCCAATCTACCTACATCATCCCCATATCGTTTTTATTTACTTTTCTGCCCTTTTGCACACCAGTATTTCTACTTGCACATCATCTGCTCATCTATCACTCCAGTGTTAATTTTCTCAATTGTAACTACCTCGTTACTATGGCCTACCTCCTCACGCCATTTGCACACACTGCATATAGACTTTCTTTTTTTCCTTTTGTGTTATTGGCTGTACGCTTGTTTATTCCATGTGTAACTCTGGGTTGTTGTTTGTGTCGCACTGCTTTACTTTATCTTGGCCAGGTTGTAGTTGTAAATGAGAACTTGTTCTCAACTAGCTTACCTGGTTAAATAATGGTGAAAAATTAAAAATTAAATTAATTTTTATTTTAAATCAACACGGGGACCCCTCAGGGGTGTGTGCTTAGTCCCCTCTTGAACAGTATTAACACATGAATGTGTGGCCTAACACAACTCCAACATCATCATCAAGTTTGCAGACACGCCGGTGGTAGGTCTGATCACCAACAATGATGAGGCAGCCTGTTAGAGCATGGAGCTTGCAACGCCAGGGTTGTGGGTTCGATTCCCACAGAGGACCAGTACGAGAGAAATGTATGAAATGTATGCAATCACTACTGTAAATCGCTCTGGATTAGAGGGTCTGCTAAATGACTAACATTAAGGGAGGTGGTCTGAGACCTGGCAGTGTGGTGCCAGCACAACCTCTCCCTCAACGTCAGCAAGACAAAGGAGCTGATCGTGGACTACATGAAATGGAGGGGTGAGCACACCCCCCATCCACATTGACGGGGCTGTAGTGGAGCAGGTCGAGAGCTTTAAGTTCCTCTGTGTCCACATCACTAAGGAATTAACATGGTTTACACACACACCCTAACAGTTGTGAAGAGGGCACGACAGCGCCTCTTCTCCCTCGGGAGGCTGAAAAGATTAGGCATGGGCCCTCAGATCCTCAAAAAGTTCTACAGCTGCATCTTGTCTGGCTGCATCACCACTTGGTGCGGCAACTGCAAGGCACATGACACCACAGAGTGTGGTTCGTACGGCTGAGTACATTACTGGGGCCGAGCTCCCTGCCATCCAGGACCTCTATACCGGGAGGTGTCAGAGGAAGGCCCAGCAAATTGTCTCCAACCACCCAAGCCATAGACTGTTCACTCTACTGCCGCACGGCAAGTCTGGAACCAACAGGACCATGAACAGCTTCTACCCCCAAGCCATAAGCCTGCTAAACAAGACTGCTAAATAGCTCATCAAATGGCTACCCGGACTACCTGCACTAACCCTTTTTTGCACTAACTCTCTTATACTGACTCTATACACACACACTAGACTCTACCCACACACTCACATATACTTACACTGATACCCCAACACACACACACACACACACGCACGCACTCACACTTTCACACACGCTGCTGCTACTGTCTATTATCTATCATGTTGCCTAGTCACTTTGCCCTTACCTATATGTACCTGGTACCCCCTGTAGATAACCATATTATTTTCACTCCTTAATCACTGTGTATTTATTCCTTGTGTCACTATTTCCATTTTATCATTAACTCTGCATTGCTGGAAAAGGACCCATCAGTAAGTATTTCACTGTTAATCTATACCCGTTGTTCACAAAGCATGTGACGCATAGATTTAAAGCCCCTAGCCTCTACCTCCCTGCCCCATCATCCCTCACCAGGCAGCTCTCCCGTGGAGATGGTTTGCGTGTCCAGCCGGTAGGTGTCCTGCAGCCTCATCAGGGCCTTGGCTGCCCCCGTCTGGTCGTCATCATTGGGGAAGTGCTGTCTCTGGATGGTCAGGTTGGAGATGAACCCTGGAGTATGGGAAGGAAAGATTGCAAAGCTCAATTCTATTATACGAGATCTTCCCTCAAGGTGGTACAGAAGCTAAAAGATGCTTGGAGAGCAATCTTGTTTCTCCCTGAGTGGGAAAAGACCCTGTTCCATCACTTTAGTGAAAGAAATGCTACTGATTATATCGTTTGAAAAAAATAACTTGTCAATTAGCAATAATTTGGAAGGATGAATCTTTGTGGTAATAGAGCATGTATACAGTCGTTATAATAGAGGCCTGTGAGTAACCCTGACCATCAGACATGTCCTTGAGAACCAGGCTCTCCAGCTCTCCCCACTCTGTGTTGAGTCTCTTCATCAGCTTGAAGGCGTTGACCGGGTGGCCCAGGAAGCCCTCTGGGTCCTGCGTGGCCGTGGCCGACAACACGTCCAGCTTCTGAGCCCACCTGGACACGTCGCGGAGGGGAAAACACATTCAGTATACGACTCCTGGAAGCAAACAGTGATTCCTTGTCTGATTGCATTTCTACATATGACACACATACATCAACATCGTATTCATGTACTCCCTCTACAGACAAACATAAACGCAAACCTGTCCCTCAGCACCATTGAAAGGCAATAGATAAAGAGATCAGTTGCGTCATGTCCTGGACTTGACACACCCGGTTGGTTCATTGACGGTGTCTCTTTATAGTAACACAATGAGCCGGAGAGGAAAACTAGGTGTCTTGTTAGCCGGGCCCATTGCAAGTGATATGACACCCTCAGCAATATGACACCCTCAGCAATATGATACCCACTGAGGGTGTTGTTGTACAGGTGGCATCGTGAAGAAGGATATGGAAAATTATTATCTTAGTATTTATACCATTGTGTGTATGCCCGTGTGGGAGAGAGTAAAGTGAGTAAGAACGAGAGAGTAGCTATCTGGGCATTTGAGAGTGAGTGACAAAGATAGCGAGATCGGGCTAGAGAGATAAAGCGACTGGGGGGCTCTCCTCTCACGTTTTGACTTGCTCCAGCTTGCTCTCCTCTGCTCTGATGTAATCCTTCAGAGAGGTGACCAGGTCCTTTTCTGTGTACAGCAGATCTGTCATCTGACCTGGGGAACACAGTGAAACCGGGGTCAAAGGTTGTATAAATGTTGAATACATAGAAGAGCTATACATGTTTGCAATGCTTATGTCTGTGATGAACACATTTCTACCCCTAGGGTTAAGGTTTGTGACCAAGACAGGATGGTAGTGATAAAGGTCATTTCCATGTAAAAACAAAACAACAAAAAAAGACCCATGAGCCCCAACGTGAAGATTATAGGAGCATATCAAACTGGGTGTCAAAAAAAAGCTAAGAGTCTATATTTTTGTGAACTAAGGCATGTATACATTTCTCAACCATTTTCCATCCTAAAAATGAGGAATGAGCAAAGGCTTTAGATTTCTGGGGAACATTGAAAAAGGCGCGTTAGAAAACATCTCCCATTAAAACGTCTTCAGAGGTATTAAAGACACGTCAAAGCACAGTAACGTTGTGGTGAAGACCCCTGGCAACTAATATCAACACTTCTATTACGCACTGGAGAAATGTTTCTGCATTCTGTAAGTTTAAGAAACATTGCCTTTGTGCCTTGAAATCCCATTACCAAAAAACCCACATCTTTATATTGCGTAATTTCTCTCCCTCACGAGGAGGGAGGATAATGAAAGTGCACAGAAGTAACAAGTAAAGGTAGACCTGTCAATGAGTTAGTGTTTATAGTGATATCAATTTTGTTCATTCATGAAGTATTAATTTAGTTATAATTGAATTCATATTAATTAAGGGCTCCCGAGTGGCGCAGCAGTCTAAGGCACTGCATCTCAGTGCTAAAGGCGTCTCTACAGACCCTGGTTCGATTCCTAGCTGTATCCCAACCGGACGTGATTGGGAGTCCCATACGGCGGTGCACAATTGGCCCAGCGTCGTCCGAGTTAGGGTTTGGCCGGGGTAGGCCGTCTTTGTAAATAAGAATTTGTTCTTAAACTGACTTGCCTAGTTAAATAAATAAAAACAATAAAGTGATTAAAACTCTAAATTCGGATCCCAAATCAGTAACCGAATTTCTGATATTGAATGAGCTACAATGGGAAATCATAGGTCACAAACCACATATGGGTTCACAAGTTTGTACAGCACAGTAGAGTATAGTATAGTTCAGTACAGTACAGAGTAGAGCACACTAGCATTGAGTACACTATAATGCACTGTGTTGTACTGTAATTAACTATATTCTACTGTGCTGTAGTTTGATGTCCAAACTTGTGAAACGTAGACATAGAGATTTGGTCCAGTTCGGACCAACCAAATGTGGTGGCAGAGCTCATTAAAATAATAGCCCGTGTGTAGAATAATATCCAAATATACAAAGTAGGATATTGCATATTTATACCTTTGTGTACCTATTTAGGATACACCACCATGAAGAGAACGGCATTCATTACCATAATAATGCATTTCTGTGCAGTACAGGTCAGGGACCCACGACGCAATTCTGTTACCGCAATTCTGTTACCTCAATTCTGTTACCGGGTGTGAAACCACTTCACTTACAGTAGTTCAATAACCAAAACAGATTATTTTAAAAAGCCTGTGTGTCGTGTCCTAGCTGACACCCCATTCTTTCTGCAGACATCGTTAAATCTTCATTCGGAGCAGATCGTTTTTGGAAAGCGTGGACACGTAAAAAACGGAGGGAGATTTGACTGAAATTCTCTTACCAAACTTTGCATCTGCAGTTCTTCCAGTAAATGTGTTTTTGTTTTAAACGTTTAGTGTAAATTCGAGAGCTTGGGACTATAAGGTTCTATCTGCAAAAAGATTTGATAATTGGCCTTAAAGTCTCATTGGTTTGAATGGTGTCAGCAATTTTTTATTGTGTATTCTTTTAAGCTTAACATGAATTGGGGGTATTTAGAGTACTATATCGGTAGAGAACATTGAACAGAACAAGGCTGTGTCAATAACTACATTTTGACAACAATTCAGATGGAACCTTACAGTCTCATGCTCTCCGATTGTTATAAGTAGTCTATGTGCAAAGAGCTGTATGGTTTGTTAAACGTTGAAATCAACCGGTTTTGTTTGGCACACACTTTAAGAGAGAGGGGGGAAAAACAATCTATGTCTCCGCGCAATTACATGAACGTGGAATTGCCCTAAACCTACTGAATAAAGGGGTCTATAAAGGATTGTTCATGGAAAATAGAAGGAGGGGGATGTTTACCGATGGAGGTGAAGAAATCTTTGTCAGCGGAGGATGTGTAGAAGAGACAAGTCAACAACACACACCAGACACCCCTCGGCACCATCTTTGCACTGCTGCACAGGGGTCTGTAAGAGAGAGGGAGACAAGTTGTTAGTCTGTTACGTATCATATTAATACCTGTGAGATGTAAGGGCACTTGCGTGTCTCAGCATGCTAACTGGCTGAGCAGAAGCTCCTATTAATTTGTTGCCTACACTGGGAGATGGTTTTTGCCAGGCTTGCCTCCAGAACCCACTGAGTGAATATGAAACCAATGCCAACTCATGCCCCCGGCGTGACCCACTCTGGTCCTTTCACTGCTCCCAGAAGGCCTTAGTTCTTTACACAATTACTATTGTGTAACTCGTGTTGCTCCTAAAAAAAAACACTTTGTAGACTCAAAGCGAGGATTTTCAATTGCTTTTAGTCTATGAAAAAAAACGTGTTGTTTTCATTATACAGTGTCTATCTATATAAAAAAAAACAGACTTGATACTCAGTTGTTGAGTCACACAGTGACCGCTTGAGACAAAGAGGACAGTACTCTGTTTGACCAGAGGGCATTTGAGGCTTTTAGGATGATGGAGTACACATGCCGGCCAGTGCAAGCAGCAGCTGCATCCCAAGGAGCGTAAGGAGCAGAGGGGGGTCAAGGTGGGAGGGTAAAGGCTTGATTTCCCACACACGACATCACACCAGCCTTTTGGGCAGCCCAAATATTTACGATGGGCAATCAAATACTCGGGAGAGTGCACAAGTTCACACAAAAGGCTGGAGTGCAGAAGGTACAGTAAAGTAAACAAACAGGCCAATGGGCTTAATTTACTTTCATGTTGGTCTGGATTTGATATCTGATACCCTTGAAACAGACGTGCAACACCTAAACAGAGGCCCAGGACAGATGACCCATCACTCAACCCTGTCTAGGAAAATGTAAAGTAGGTCTCATCACTAAATGGTTTGGAATGTGGGAGATGTGACTCTACAAGACTACCAACAGCTAGGCTATTAGGTTAAGAGAACTCGTGAGGACACGCAGAGGCGATGTGTCTGTAATCGGCTAGTACTGTTCACTAAAACGGTTTATAATTGTTCAATAACACACGCTGACAGCCATGTTGTTTACAAGCTGCCTTAATTGGTTGAGGAAAACTAATCCTGACGTATTCCAGCAGTTGACTGGGAATGTTTGATTCAATAAGTGATAAACTGAATGTATAGCCAAGCCTACTGTTGGAGAGGTTCAGGCTAGGGAGTGAAATCAGGGGAGACAAGTCTGCCACGTTCATGCCCCTCCCCCATTGCTGGGATTTTGGGAGCTCCCCTATCAAAAAATATATTTCTTAGAAGCCCTACCTCCAATAACCAGAGTCTGACTGCAAAATTAAAGATTGGTATAAAGGGAAGTTACATTTGCTTGAGTTTCATTTTCCACATCTGGTATTTTATTATTCTGGCCCTGCAGTAGCTGACTAAACTCAATGAACTTCCTTCACAATGGAGATGAGTTGGGTCAGCTAACTTCACCCCGCAGCTATGTTTCTGAACGATCTGCACGTAGGCAACTCTTCTCTTGAAATAGCAACATTGTCGCAACATGTGTACAATAACGTCCCAACCAATTGTTTCCAGCAACATGTTACTGTTACGTGTGGAATTGGGGGGAAAAAAACACATTGGAGATAAAAACATCGAGCTTAAGCTAAATTTTACTGCAGGTGCGACATACAACTTTTTGATACGTTCACACATTGTTGCTACTGTCCAGCAGGGCAAATCAAAGCCAAGCCAGATAACAACACAGCATCAATAGCTAAAATCGAGCTAATGTTTCATTTGCAACAACGATGTGGCTGACAAAATTTTATTTTCCCAATGTGTTATTTCATAAAGGAATGCAGCAGACCAAAACGAAAAGCTGTTTAGCCATTAGGTCCAGAGTGACTGAGGACATGTCCAGACGTTTCCTCCAATAAATACGACAGTGAGCAATATCATGCAATAATTAAGAACATCGATGACATATTTTGGTACCTTTTTCAGCCCAGCACTGCGTTCGGAAGGGGGTTAAATCCCCACGTCAATTGCCACCGCTGTTTTCTCCAAATCCTCGGTATTTGTACTGACCTGCGGTGAGCTGGTAGGTTAACGTGCCAGTAATCTTTTTTTGAAACCTTCCCTTTTCTCTTCCGTGACATTTTACAGGATGGTAAATGTCGCCACCTGGCGGCTGAATTTAAACAATGAGTGAAATACAGTCGTGTTTAAATGTACTTTTACTCAAAACTACTGAAATCAATCTTCGTATTTACGGAGTAAATGGATTATGGACAATTATGGCCAAGCAAAAATAAACAAATAAAATAAACAGCGATGGGTGGTGGTTCTTGGATACATTTTTTTGCTTGGAGAGTACTTTTTTTTTTAAATGGTACAATTTCGAGAATAAGCAATATTTCGAGAATTAAGTCAAAATCAAATTTGGTGAATAAAGTGTCATTATTTAGAGAATAATCTCTACATTTAATTTCGAGAATAAATATTTTTAAAAAAAATGAAGTAGACATTTTCACAATAGTCGTAGTTACATTTCAAGATTAAAATGTGTATTTTTTATTAACCCTTGTGTGGTGTTCATGTTTTTGTTATTCACCTAATGTTCGCGGATCTGATGGATCCACAACGTTGGGGTTTTAAAACAATACAGCCATATCAATTTACGTAAAAATACTTAAATGTTGATTTATATCAACTACAAGCAATAGAGACAGCATGCATGGTTAACATTTGACTTTTACCTCTGCTAGGTCACATTTATCAATAAAAGCACCATTCGTTTTTTGGAGGTAAAAAGCAATTATAATCAAGACATGGGTGGAATAAATCATGTTTATCTTGAACAAATATAAATTGAACAAGGTTTTCCTCACTATTGATGTTTATTGCTTTGTACTGAACAAATTGGAAGGCCAAATTTTACATTAGGCCGGTCTACACACCACATGAGTGACAGAGTTTTTCTCTGTGTGTGTTGCAAATGTATTCCTTGCACTTGATGCATGTGTCCTGTGTCTTCCCGTCCTTTTTGGGTCCACACACATCACAGCGGTTCTTCTTGTTGCTACCGGCTGCATCTAGAATGATGAACACACTTAGTTCAGGAATTTTACTAACATCTTACTCACTCACTCACTCACTCAGATATATCGTTACAGCAGGCCAAGGTAGGAGAGTCAGACACACACACATGCAACAACATCACTCACACTTAATTCCGTTATTGGAGTTGAATCTGTGGATTCCCCATTGGATCTGAGAACACCAGCAAGGATAAGAACTCCAAATTATGCATGTAAATGAGTTTGGTCCATCTCCTTCCATCTCTCTCCAAAAACACACCTTCCCTCCAAATGAGTGCAGTCCAGAATGATTTCCTGGATGGAGTCTGGGATGAACAGATCAAAAGAAGACTTTATGTCCTGCACATGAGAAACCACCATCCGCATCGGCCCTGGTTGCATCCTTATCACATTGACAGCCATGCGGGGTGGCTCATTCCTTGGGCAAGAAGACCATTTTATTTCACAATTGTTTGACATCCATATTTCTCCTCCTGCAGGCTGCTGATGAGCTGGTTGCTGACGGGCTGGTCCTGGGGCTGGCTGCTGACAGGCTGGTCCTGGGGCTGGCTGCTGACGGGCTGGCCCTGGGGCTGGTTGCTGACGGGCTGGTCCTGGGGCTGGTTGCTGACGGGCTGGTCCTGGAGCTGGTTGCTGACGGGCTGGTCCTGGGTCTGGCTGCTGACGGGCTGGTCCTGGGGCTGGTTGCTGACGGGCTGGTCCTGGGGCTGGTTGCTGACGGGCTGGTCCTGGGGCTGGCTGCTGACAGGCTGGTCCTGGAGCTGGTTGCTGACGGGCTGGTCCTGGGGCTGGTTGCTGACGGGCTGGTCCTGGGGCTGGTTGCTGACGGGCTGGTCCTGGTTGCTGACGGGCTGGTCCTGGGGCTGACTGAGGTTCAATCTCATCCTCTTCTTCCAACTTACTGTCAGATTCCGAATTGACAGAGACATGATCGTCATATTCTGAAAATTCTTCCAACGTGGAAGACGCCTTCCCTCATTTTTGCCATACTGATTGATTGTGGTAAGGAGCCACACATGCAAAGCTATTTATTTGTTGTTTCCCTCCCCCAATTTGCACCTGGCTGGGGTAGAGTGTGGGAATTTATTTTTTATTTTTTACAATGTATCAAAATAATGTATTGTAATGACATTGTGCAGGTTCCCGCAAGACATTGTGTAATTTCACACCCTACAAAGGGTAAAGAGTGCGAAAAAAGTGGGAGACAGGCAGGGAGATGGACAGGTTCTTGGTGCTATGTTGAAAACAGCAGGCCCAGGGAGGAGGAAGACAGAGTGAAGGCACACAGCAAACCTTTTTGTTTCATTTTTACTTGTTTTCACTGTAACACACACACTTTTCCACACTTTTATTCCCCTTATGTAATACCACATATGTAATATAAATGTATAGGGCGGTGCAAAGTGTGCAGTCAATGAAAATATGTTCCATTACATGTTCTTCACAGAAAATGAGTCAAGGCCAATGGTCTCAGGTTGAAAAAATAATTCATTGCATTTTTATTTTAGTAAACATTGAACACGGGTCCCACAGACCCGAACACCACACAAGGCTTAAGCAGCTACTCTTGCTGGGGTCCAGCAACATTAAGGCAGTTATGTATGATTAAAAATATGACATGACATTACATTCCATAGCACTTTTCACAACACATTAAGTGTGTTCCCTCAGGTTGCTACGCTACTACCACATATCTACAATACAAAATGCATGTGTACCTGTGTGTAGAGTGAGTGTCTTATCATGTATATGTGTAGGCGTGTGGGTCTGTGCCTGTGTATGTGTCTATAAGGTGTATTTTTTTTAATTTTTTTTAATCTGATTCTACTGCTTGCATCAGTTACCTGATGTGGAATAGAGTTCCATGCAGTCATGGCTCTATGAAGTACTGTGCGCCTCCCATAGTCTGTTCTGGACTTGGGGATTGTGAAGAGACTTCTGGTGGCATGTCTTGTAGGGTATGCATGGGTGTCTGAGCTGTGTGATAATAGTTTAAACAGTGCATTCAACATGTCAACACTTCTTACAAAAACAAATAGTGTTGAAGTCAATCTCTTCTCCACTTTAAGCCATGAGATATGTACATGCATATTAGTCATGTTAGCTCCCCGTGTCCATTTAAGGGCCAGCCATGCTTCCCAGTTCTGAGCCAATTGTTATTTTCTGAGGTCCCTCTTTGTGGCACCTGACCACACGACTAAATAGTAGTCCGGATGCGACAAAACTAGCGTCTGGTTAAATGCATGTCTCTCTGTGTGTGTTTGTGTGGAGGGGGGGTTGGTGGTCTAATACACTCGTTCAAAAAGGCGTCACACACACCGTATCTCCTAAGCCATACAATTCTAACGTTAATGGTGCATTGAAATGCGGAAGATCCATTTCAGTTGAATGCATTCAGTTGTACAACTGATTTAGGTGTCCCCCTTCCCCCTTTCCATTGTCAGACTGCGAGGAGACAGAGAGTTGCGTACCTGTCATGGTACCCTTCGAATTCTCTGCAACGTTATCCTCAGTCCCCTGCGTATGCCAACACCTTGGCTTGCATAGTATATTTTAGAAAGTAACAGCTAGGCCATCAACCTATATGTCAAAATGAAATGTTAACGGGCAAAATTGTGCGTAATGACATGGTGTTTTACGTAGGCTTCAGTTCCAATGAAGTAGCCTCATAGGCCTGTGTTTATTATCTTGTGAGTGTAAATTAGGGATTGCGTGGAGGATTACCCGTCCCTGTCGGGCTCAAGGGCTGCCCCGAACTCCCTCACATGGACATTGATTGCATAGCCACGGGGCTGGGGTTTGGGTACAGCCCCGTGACCCGTCTGAGACAGTAATTTTACTGTCAGCTAACAGGTCTTGCCACTAGCCTCTATAAAGTGAACAAGTGGTAGCCTAAATTAGCGGTATAGCTGAGACAACTGGTCTATAACGGACACGATGCAACTTCTTGGGGATAGCCATCCTTTATTCTTCCCATCCTTGAAGACATCGCCGATAGATGGATAGTGAAAGGAGATATTACGATACCATGTCATGTCAAATCAGTGATTATTTCTTTATAGCCTGTCATTATTTATCTAATTTGTCTATATTTAGATCAATGATTATTTCAAGAAAGGGAGAATCCGCCCGTGATTATATTGAAACAGCGCCTCAGATTAACTGTTTTGCGTTTGCAGGAGTGGTCCTTGTGTTGCCTATCCTATCCACAGACACGTTTGCGTAAACCCCGTTCTTCGTTGTTTATTCCTCTCGCAGCCGTTTGATAGGCCAATAATTTAGTCTACTTTCATTTGCCCACTGTAATGTACGATTAGTCTACATGTTAGGGTACTCAATCTAGTGAAGGGCAGCTCTGAACAGTTGAAACTGGAAACAAAACACGTTTCATAAGGGGTGTCCTTGTCTCATCGCGCACCAGCGACTCCTGTGGCGGGCTCGGCGCAGTGTGCGCTAACAAAGTTGGCCAGGTGCACGGTGTTTCCTCCGGCGCATTGGTGCGGCTGGCTTCCGGGTTGGATGCGCACTGTGTTAAGAAGCAGTGCGGCTTGGTTGGGTTGTGTATCGGAGGACGCATGACTTTCAACCTTCGTTAGCGATGAGACAAGATAGTAGCTACTACAACAATTGGATACCACGAAATTGGGGAGAAAAAGGGGTAAAAATTCAAAAAAAAAAAAAAAAACCTAAAGGTTTGAAAAGTATGCACTTAAACAAAAGTAGCCTATTGTCTAAAATGGATCACATTCAGATCTGGGTCTTTCACGCAAATCCAGACAATATTCTTTGGTCAGAAACATGGGTAACTGAAAAATTATGGATTCTGAGATCGTCAGCCTACGTAAGAAACTGGGGAAAACGCAGAGTGTGGCTGGACGGCTTTCGCGCTTGTTGGATGCATCTCCGCCTTGTCGTTTGTCATTATCCAACTGGCCGGTGTTGCCCGGAGCTACCCCATCAGATAGCGGAGTCGAAGGAGCATAGCAAGAGGAGCAAGACAATCAACGATGGTCGCATGTCACGAGCCATGGAAGCAGAAAACAGTGACTTCCCTTAAAGCAATCTATAATCCCAACGAGAGGCCCGGAGAGGATACAACCAATGAATAGTTTCGCCGTCATGGAGCCTGATATTCCTGCACCTTCGTCACTGGGGGTTCCTGTGTCTGCGGCCGCAGTGCCTACAACTACGAATTCGAAGGCGACGTCGACAACCTCACTTCCCTGCTCTGAATTGAACAGGGCTTCTCCATCTGTCAGAGTTCCTTCTCGCCAGCTGTGATTCTGGGCAGCTCCATGGTAAGAAATGTGACCATTCCTGGTGCAAAAACAATGTCTTATCCCGGAACTCGAGTAAATGACATTACTAAGCTGCTCCCGAATGTACTACGCCAGGACATGGAAATTGATTCTATCGTAGTCCATGTGGGTTTTAATGACATTATGAAGGGCAGTTCTGAAAAGTTGAAACTGGATTTTAAAGAGTTGATTGACTCTCTGCTAAAAACTAACAAAAGACCCATCATATCTGGCCTTTCGCCATCTCTGAATTGCGGCATTGAACACTTTAGCAGGATTCTTTCTCTTCACAACCGGCTACGTGATTATAGCAGCTCAAATGGTGTAACTTTTGTTGACAATTTCGATACCTTTTGGAATCAAAACACGTTTTGTTAGGAGGATGGGATCCAGGGTCCTTTCACAGCACTATAAGGCTGCGTTGAGACAATGACTTATCAATGACTCAAGCCCAGCTCAGCTAATCCCTACCATTCTGACGCAGAGTTGTCATAATGCTTCAGCAATTTTACACTACACCAGGGGTGTCCGTAGACACAATATAAGTAACTCAATTTATGTCCCTCTAACTGCCCTGAATGCCTCTACTGATCCTACAGCTATTGTATGCGGTAATCATGTGCCTATGAACCAGATTTATACTGTTAGCACTAAGCCGGTGTGCCCTAGGAGGAAGTCCACTGTGAGCAGCTCACCCTGCACTAACATGAAGAACATGAGCACATCTACTGCTGCCAAGCTTCCCAGTAAAGCAATGAAAGCAAGTAAGCATCCCAGAAGAAAAGTGCTCAAAATAGCCCACGTTAATATCGTGTCGTGGACAGGCAAAAAGTCAAAACCAGTTCAGAGTCCAGGAGGTACAGTGTGGCAGGCAGGCTCGAGGTCAGGGCAGGCAGAATGGTTAGGCAGGTGGGTACAGAGTCCAGAAAACAGGCAAGGGTCAAAACTGGGAGGACTAGTAAAAGAGAATAGAAAAGGCAGGCGCACGGGGAAAACACATTGTTTGACTTGGAACATACAAGAAAAACATCATTCCAAACATGATAAAGAGACAAGATTTAAAAAAAATTACAAATAAAAGAGAGCGAAGACCTTATTGGTAGAGCACAAACATACAGCACGTTGTAGCTTAAGAGACAAGGTTCATGAAATCGATAATTTGCTAGTAACAGATGACATTCATATTCTGACTATCTCTGAAACTCACTTAGATAATACATTTGATGGTACAGTGGTTATAACATTTATAGAAAGGATAGAAATGCCAAAGGTAGAGATGTTGCTGTTTATATTCAGAACCACATTCCTGTAAAGATTAGAGAGAATCAGTTAAATACTGTTGAAGTAATATGGCTACAGGTTCATCTGCCTCACCTAAAGCCCAGTCTGGTGGGAAGCTGCTATAGACCACCACGTGCTAACAGTAAGTATCTGGATAACGTGTGAAATGCTTGATATTGTATGTGATATCAGAGAGGTATATTTTCTGCGTGATTTAAATATTGACTGGCTTTCATCAAGCTGCCCACTCAAGAAAAAGCTTCAAACTGTAACCAGTGCCTGCAACCTGGTTCAGGTTATCAGTCAACCTACCAGGGTATTTACAAACAGCACAGGAATGAAATCATCAACATGTATTGATCACATCTTTACTAATGCTGCAGAAATTAGCTTGAAAGCAGTATCCAGATCCATCAGATGAAGTGATCACAATATAGTAGCCATTTCTAGGAAAACCAAAGTTCCAAAGGCTGGGCCTAATATAGTGTATAAGAGGTCATACAATAAGTTTTGTAGTGATTCATATGTTATTGATGTAAAGAACATCTGTTGGTCTGTAGTGTGTAATGAGGAGCAAACAGACATTGCACTTGACACATTTATGAAATTGCTTATTCCAGTTGCTAATAAGCATGCACACATTAAGAAAATGACTGTAAAAACTGATAAATCCCTGTGGATTGATGAGGAATTGAAAAAGTTTATGGTTGAGAGGGATGGGGCAAAATGAATGGCAAATAAGTCTGGCTGCACAACCGATTGGCAAACTTATAGCAAATTGAGAAATCATGTGAAACCAAGATAAATGAAATAAAGAACGCTAATAAATAGCTTTGGGCACCTTAAATGAAATTCTGGGAAAAAAGGCAAACTCTGCTCCATCATTCATTGAAACAGATGTGGCTCATTCAATAAGGGCACAAGGCGAGACCCAGATACAGACACGGGAGGCAGATGGTTTGAGTCTTTGATAGTTATTATATCCAAAAGGGGTAGGCAAGAGAATGGTCGTGGACAGGCAAAAAGTCAAAACCAGTTCAGAGTCCAGGAGGTACAGTGTGGCAGGCAGGCTCGAGGTCAGGGCAGGCAGAATGGTTAGGCAGGTGGGTACAGAGTCCAGAAAACAGGCAAGGGTCAAAACTGGGAGGACTAGTAAAAGAGAATAGAAAAGGCAGGCGCACGGGGAAAACACATTGTTTGACTTGGAACATACAAGACGAACTGGCACAGAGAGACAGGAAACAGGGATATATACAACAGGGATAACAAGCGACACCTGGAGGGGGTGGAGACAATAACAAGAAGAGGTGATATTGATCAGGGTCTGACACATTCATCACAAAACCAACTGATATTACCAACTACTTTAATGATTTTTTCATTGGCAAGATTAGAAAACTTAGGCATAACATGCCAGCAACAAATGCTGACACTACACATCCAAGTATATCTGACCAAATTATGAAAGACAAGCATTGTCATTTTAAATTCCGTAAAGTTAGTGTGGAAGAGGTGAAACAATTATTGTTGTCTATCAACAATGACAAGCCACCGGGGTCTGACAACTTGGATGGAAAATTACTGAGAATAATAGCGGACGATATTGACACACCTATTTGGCACATCTTCAATTTAAGCCAACTAGAAACTGTGTGCCCTCAGGCATGGAGAGAAGCCAAAGTCATTCCGCTACCTAAGAATAGTAAAGCCCCCTTTACTGGCTTAAATAGCCGACCAATCAGCCTGTTACCAACCCTTCGTAAACTTTTGGGAAAAATGGTGTTTGACCAGATCCAATGCTATTTTCCAGTAAACAAATTGACAATAAACTTTCAGCATGCTTATAGAGAAGGACATTCAATAAGCACAGCACTTACACAAATGACTGAAGATTGGCTGAGAGATTGTGGGGGCTATTTTGTTAGACTTCAGTGCGGCCTTTGACATAATCGATCATAGTCTGCTGCTGGCAAAACTTATGTGTTATGGCTTTACACCCCCTGCCATATTGTGGATAAAGAGTTACCTGTCTAACAGAACACAGAGGGTGTTCTTTAATGGAAACCTCTCCAACATAATCCAGGAAGAATCAGGAATTCCCCAGGGCAGCTGTCTAGGCCGATTACTTTTTTCAATCTTTACTAATGACATGCCACTGGCTTTGAGGAAAGCCAGAGTGTCTATGTATGCAAATGACTCAACACTATACAGTGCCTTGCGAAAGTATTCGGCCCCAGTTTTTGATTTGTTAAAAAAGTTTGAAATATCCAATAAATGTCGTTCCACTTCATGATTGTGTCCCACTTGTTGTTGATTCTTCACAAAAAAAATACAGTTTTATATCTTTATGTTTGAAGCCTGAAATGTGGCAAAAGGTCGCAAAGTTCAAGGGGGTCGAATACTTTCGCAAGGCACTGTACATGTCAGCTACTACAGCGACTGAAATGACTGCAACACTTAATAAGGAGTTGCAGTTAGTTTCAGAGTGGGTGGCAAGGAAGAAATTAGTCCTAAATATTTCTCAAACTAAAGGCATTGTATTTGGGACAAATCTTTCACTAAACCCTAAACCTCAACTAAATCTTATAATAAATAATGTGAAAATTGAGCACGTTGAGGTGACTAAACTGCAACCATGTAACCCTGGATTGTAAACTGTCACGGTCAAAACATATTGATACAACAGTTGCTAAGATGGGGAGAAGTATGTCCATGTTATAAGGTCCTGCTCTACCTTATAGACAGCACTATCAACAAGGCAGGTCCTACAGGCCCCAGTTTTGTCGCACCTGGACTACTGTTCTGTCAGGACCCCTCCAGCCAGTGCCTCCACACCTTCAGAGCCTTCTTGACCGCCAAGAGTTTCTGGTCCCCTACGTCATAGTTCCTCTAGGCGGGGCTCAGCTGCTTAGAGTAAAAAGAGCAGGGCCACAGCTTTGGAGGGATTCCGCTACGCTGGGACAGCACTGCCCCAACTCCTACTTCGGGGGCATCCACCTCGACGATGAAGGGGAGTGAGGGGCCGGGATGTGCCAACACAGGAGCAGTGGTGAAACGTGCCTTCAGCGTCTCGAACGCCCTCTCCGCCTCCACCGTCCATGAAGTCATTGGGGACCTCATCTCAGCAGGGAGGTAAGAGGCGTGACCACCGTGCTGAATCCCCGGATTAATCTCTGGCGAATCCCAGGAATAGCTGGACTGCTTTCACTGAGTTGGGGATGGGCCATGACCTGACTGTGCTGGCTCGTTGCTCCTCCATCTCCACTTCCTCCGTGGAGATGAGATAGCCCAAAAAGGACACGGACTGCTGGAAAAACAAACATTTCTCCTGTTTAACTTATAGATCATGCTCCAACAGTCTTCTCAGCACAGATCTGACTAACAAGACATGCTGGACGCGGTCAGTAGAATAGACCAAAATGTTGTCAATATAGACCATATATAGTCCCAGCATGTCCAGAATCACTTTGTCGATGAAGGCCTGGAAGACTGAAGGAGCATTAGACAGGCCAAAGGGCATTACGAGATACTCATAATGACCCGTGGCCGTGGAAAGAGCAGTCTTCCATTCATTGCCTGCACGAATGCGCATCAGATTGTAGGTGCTCCTCAAGTCCAGCTTCGTGAAGTCCTGTGCCCCATGTATTTGTTCAATGATGGTTGGGATGAAGGGTAAAGGATAGCTGAACTTGACGGTGGCCTTGTTCAGTGTTCGATAATCAATGCAGGGGGCAATGTCTTCATGACAAAAAAAGAAGCTTGAAGAGAGAAGCTTGAAGGGGCTGGCGACTTAGAGGGGCGGATAAAACTCTGCTGGAGACTCTCCTGTACATAAACTCAGCAAAAAAAGGAACGTCCCTTTATCAGGACCATGTCTTTCAAAGATCATTCATAAAAATCTAAATATCTTCATTGTAACGGTTTTAAACACTGTTTCCCATGCTTGTTCAATGAACCATGAACAATTAATGAACATGGTCGTTAAGACACTAACAGCTTACAGACGGTAGGCAATTAAGGTCACAGTTCTGTAAACTTAGGACACTAAACAGGCTTTTCTACTAACTGAAAAACACCAAAAGAAAGATGCCCAGGGTCCCTGCTCATCTGCGTGAACGTGTCTTAGGCATGCTGCAAGGAGGTATGAGGACTGCAGATGTGGCCAGGGCAATAAATTGCAATGTCCGTACTGTGAGACGCCTAAGACAGCGCTACTACAGGGAGACAGGACGGACAGCTGATTGTTCTCGCAGTGGCAGAGCACGTGTAACAAAACCTGCACAGGATCGGTACTTCTGAACATCACACCTGCGGGACAGGTACAGGATGGCAACAACAACTGCCCGAGTTACACCAGGAATGCACAATCCCTCCATCAGTGCTCAGACTGTCCGCAATAGGCTGAGAGAGGCTGGACTGAGGGCTTGTAGGGCCGTTGTAAGGCAGGTACTCACCAGACATCACCGGCAACAACGTTGCCTATGGGTACAAATCCACCGTCACTGGACCAGACAGGACTGGCAAAAAGTGCTCTTCACTGACGAGTTATGGTTTCGTCTCACCAGGGGTGATGGTCGGTTTCGCGTTTATCGTCGAAGGAATGAGCGTTAGACCGAGGCTTGTACACTGGAGCGGGATCGATTTGGAGGGAGGGTCTGTCATGGTCTTTGGCGGTGTGTCACAGCATCATCGGACTGAGCTTGTTGTCATTGCAGGCAATGTCAACGCTGTGCGTTACAGGGAAGACATCTTCCTCCCTCATGTGGTACCCTTCCTGCAGGCTCATCCTAACATGACCCTCCAGCATGACAATGCCACCAGCCATACTGCTCGTTCTGTGCGTGATTTCCTGCAAGACAGGAATGTCAGTTTTTTGCCAGCAAAGAGCCCGGATCTCAATCCCATTGAGCACGTTTGGGACCTGTTGGATCGGATGGTGAGGGCTAGGGCCATTCCCCCCAGAAATGTCCGGGAACTTGCAGGTGCCTTGGTAGAAGAGTGGGGTAACATCTCTCAGCAAGAACTGGAAAATCTGGTGCAGTCCATGAGGACGAGATGCACTGCAGTACTTAATGCAGCTGGTGGCCACACCCAATACTGACTGTTACTTTTGATTTTCACCCCCCGCCTTTGTTCAGGGACACATTACTCAATTTCTGTTAGTCACATGTCTGTGGAACTTGTTCAGTTTATGTCTCAGTTGTTGAATCTTGATATGTTCATACAAATATTTACACATGTTAGGTTTGCTGAAAATAAACGCAGTTGACAGTGAGAGGATGTTTCTTTTTTTGCTGAGTTTAGTTCTCCTTGGCCTCGGTCTCGTCAGACAACAGGTCAATGGCACAGTCCCAGGGGCGATGGGGAGGCAGGCATGTAGCCTGGGTCTTTGAGAAAACCTGGTGCAGATCCTGGTACTTCTCCGGTAAATCCACTTGAGGAGCACAGTCTGGACTTTCCACCATAGTGGTGTTGATAGACACCGCGAGACACCTCCCCTGACACTCCTGTGACCAACCCAGCAGTCTCCTTTCAGACCAGGAAATAACTGGGTTATGCAAACTCAACCAGGGGAGACCTAAAACAATTGGGGTGCGTGTGGGTGTCTATAATCAAGAAAGTGATCTGTTCTGAATGAGTATCATGGGTCAGCAAAGAAACAGAAACAGTAATTTGATGTATGAGCTCTGTCCTTATTGGGCGATTATCCAGGGCTCGAACTGGAATGGGGGACTGTAGGGGAACCAAAAGAATGCGTAATGCAGTGGCCAGTGCGCATTACGCAAGAGATTCCCGGCAGCTCAATCAGAGCTAACGGGAGTGAAGGGCTAGGGTTCTCAGGGAATTTAATGGGAAAACACACTGGTTGATATGATCGACAAGGAGAAGAGACCTTGCCTCCTACCTGGGTTGGCGCAGGGGAATTCCCTGGCTTGTCACCTCCTCGCCTCCTAGTGGATAGAGAGCAGGTCGGGGAGAAATGACCCCTTTCTCCACAATAGAAGCAGAGGCCCAGATTCCTCCTTCTCCTACGCTCTGCCTCGGGAAAACGTGCCGAGCCCACCTCCATCGGCTCTGGCCACGGAGCAGGGGTAGCCATTGGCTCCGAATTCCACGCAGGTCTTCTTCGGGACCGCAGGAGGTTGTCCAACCGGATCGTGTTGTTGAAAATATTGAATAACATTTTTGCACCCACAATCGCCATGCTGATGAGCTGGTTGAATGACAGGTTGTCATCACTGCAGGGTAACTCCAGCTGTAATTCCTCTCGCAGTGCGCTGCAGAAAACGGTGACCAGAGCCAACTCGTTCCATCCGGTGGAGGCTGCGATGGTCCAGAACTCCAGAGCGAAATCCGATGCGGACCGAGATCCCAGGCGTAGTCGGAGTAGACGCTCACCCTCCTCTCGGCCCTCCACAGGATGATCAAACACCGAGGGGAAGAGGAGGGTGAAGCGTTCATAGGACTCGACCTCGGGTCCGCCCATCTCCCAAAGCGCATTGTAGAAAGAACCCCTTGCATCTAGCTGGTGCGCCGTTGAAGCGCTCCAGGAGGTACAGGGGTATTCCACGGAAAGGCTCCGATGGAACGGAGGTAGGTCGTGGTGTGGGAACTGGTACCGGAATCAGTGCTGGAGACTGGAAGGACTGCACACTCCCCTCCAAGCGCAGGATGGTTGCCAGCACACTGTCCATGGCGATGCAGAGTCTGGAGAGACAGTCCTCGTGGTGCTGTACTGTCCCTACAATGGTCGCCAGCTCGGTCTTTCCTGCTGTCTCCATTTTGCAGGTCGGTTATTCTGTCACGTTGGTATAAAGGACTTGGAGACAGCTGCAGGAATACACAATAGGGGTTTTTAAAACATCCAAAACAAAACACTGGGCTATACGACACGGGACGATACCCATAATACACAATATATAAAGCACACAGCATAATAGCTGCTCCAACTCACACGACCAAGGGACATGGGAACAATAACACATATATAACATACTAATCAGGGGCAATGGGAACCAGGTGTGTGTAATCAGACGAGACAGTCCGGGGTTGATGATAATGAAATGAATCCCATTCAGTGACGCCAAGAAAGCCGGTGAGTAGACCTCCGGAATTGGTGAACATCAGTACGGGGGATCCGTGACAGTGTGTAATAATGAAGCCAGGACCGGGGGTTAGTAGACTGGTGATGTCGAACGCCGGTGGGACGGAGCAGGAGTAGGCATTACAGGCAAACAAATGTAATAAATAGCCAATGACTTCAGGTTGTTGTTGTAGCTGTGTGTTATTATGAACACATTAGATTGATGGTAACAGTAGTCAGATCAGGCTACAGGTAAAAACGAATTCATAAAAATAAACACTGGCTGTTGTTGACAAGCATATTCAGCTCACATACATATTAATAATATTTAATTCAGTGATTGAAATTATGACCCCATCCTCAATAGCCTATTCCAGCAGGCTATTGGGAAAGACTTCTTATTGCAAAATCATCTCGCTATTCATGAATAAATTAGTCTGTTGATTTGAACTAAGCGAGATGCTAAATCGTTCTTTTTACATCTTATCTAAATCTTGTCTTGGCCACTGTAGACTATCTGAAATTAGATGTAGGCCTATTAGGGGCTACAGGCTAACTGCCTTTAGCTAAGCAAACTATGGCAAAATGTAATTACAATCATAAAACCATCAATAGGCCTATGCCTATAATCTATGCCTATAATTTGCCCTTATTAAACTCCCCAGATCATTTTCTATCAGTAGATGTCGATGTAACTTGTTTGACTGGTTTGATTAAGCAATGTCATAGCTTGCAATAATAATTATTTTGAGGAAACCCTCATATTACTTTTAACGTCGGTACAAGTTACTATGACATTCCTTCGCAATTGGCTTGATAACGTTATGGGAAAAGTGGTTAGATATGGCAACTCCTCTCTTCCTGTGAAAAAAAGGGCTAGTTTTCAGGCCTTTTGGGTTCATTGGGCTAGAAATTGTTGCTTGACCTGGCAACCCTGCCTATAGTCGTTAGAAAGATAGTTGCCTTACGGAGAAATACTACTGTTAGTAAAGCACCATGGATAAGGTCATTAATAGTTGCCATTATGCACATATTTATTGCAAGGTGTTCGCCTAGGCAACGCTGCAGAACTTTGTATAGCGAATTCAGAGGGCAGACTGACAGGGACTCAAACCCAGTTCACTTCGCATTCAGTGACAGTGACAATAATTTTGGGGGGTTTGTGCTCATAAACGCACCATGGTGGTTAGAAGAGTTTATGCTTATAGTCTGAAATTGCCAGGGGGAAACTTGGTGTCTGTGTGCGTTTGTGCGTGTGCTTGCGAGTTATTCGCTCGAGTAATTAGATCAATTGATGAGCGTGAATGGGCAGTGACACCTGTTTCATCGAGTGTATTAGATCATTAGATTGATGGCCATTTGTTTGTTTTGACCCTACTTTTTACCACACACAAACACACATTGTATTAACACACAAGCCACCCATCTCTACCTATGTATGGAACCACGGTTGCTCCATTTGAAAATTATCTGTGGCACAACCTTTTCCTGGTCCTCATACTTAAAATATGGTTATTGTGTGCTAATAAAGCCAATGCTCAAGCAAAGCCTATAGTTTCACCAGGTCATCTAAGGCATTTCAACAGTAGCAGGCACAACAACAGGGAGCCAAGGAGACATGCAATTAACCAAATCCCCTACGTTAATCTTGAAATATAACTACGACTTTATTCTCAAAATATTGCTACTTTATTTTCGAAATATTGCTAAATATTACTATTGTAATGGGAATTTTAATGTTTGTGCTTTTCTGATAGCAAATGTCTGTGTTCTATTCATGTGCTGTTCTAATAACCAATTTCTGTGTTCATGCATGTGACTGATTTAACAAATCCTCACTTATCAGTATCTGCAATTTTGCAGCGCGCCCAGACCTTGTTTTGAGAACGAACTAAAGATATCTCAGTTTCAAGGTCTCAGCTTAGAGAGAAGCCTCGTGAGGTATTGGTCTGTCACGTGTTATGAACCAGTATTGGTGGGTCACATGAATTAAACAAAATGCTAATGATTAATGTAATTATGCTAAATCATGCAAATATAACTTTTCTGTGTATAGCCGTATATAAGACAACTGCTGGAAGAGCAGCGCGCTGACAAATAAAGGAGGATTCATTTAAGATTGACTTCGAGTGTCCCCGTGTAAGAATTTCCACGACACTATTGTGCAAGACAAATTATAAGTACCACCACCTGTCCCTGTTAATTAATTTCTCTTCACTTGACCCCAATAAGCTTCCTTTTGTAGTCTTTCAACAAAACAGCATGTTTAAAAATAATTGGATGGAGGGATTGTGATGTCAACTCAGAATAAAAATAACTTATTTGTTTTTTTCAAAATGTTTTATTGAACTAGTAGAACAAAATTAACAATTGTAAAAAAAAACTATCATACAGGGAGAAAATATTGATATTATATAAAGTACATTTGAATGCTTAAAAATATGAACACACACATACATATTTTTTAACCAAGTACACAGTGGAGACATTTGTCATGCAAAAGAGCACAAATCTGAGAAAATAGCACAATCAACCTCATTATCTGACATTTGTTCAACAATGTCGGTCTGCCTTCTCCTTAGGGTTGTTGTTGCCTCCAGCCAAAACAGTGTGAAAGTTCTCTTCTACTCTCCTTCTCCTGATGCTTCTAGTATAGAACCCTGAGGGAAAGCACCTTCCCAAGGTCCTTTAAGGCTGTTCACACCACTGACTCTCACGCCCCCTTTAGCGCCACACATTGCTCCTGGAAGGGCATCAGCAAGGATGTCACTGTTTCGTCTTTGCGTGGCAGTTCTTTCATGAGCAATTGAGTGGCTGAAATGGAGCCATTCATCCCCCAGCTCTTTACCATTAGCTCTGCAAGATCGTGAAGCTCCTCCAAGCACTCCAGGTCATGGCTGGAGATACTGGGCTGTGGGAGTTCCTTTGAGGTTCTCACTAGAAACTTAAGCCTCTTGATCTCCTTGGCTGACAGGTGCTCCAGGATGCGACACAGATTCTGCAACCAGTCCGACTCTGTGAGATTGCTGCCTATTGGGAAAAAAAACAATAAACACACACATCTCTGGTTTCTTATTCCAAACGTTTTCCAAATACAGTGGAAATTAGCATGTTTTTGGTTTATTTGCAGGTAGATGAAAATCTGTTCAATCAGTTGCAGGTAGGGGAAAGATAGTTGTAGGGCTATAAAGAGATGTGAGATAACAGTTACCTGGCTTTAGAAATATCGGTTCAAACCATTGGCATTTCCACACCTTCTTTCGCCCCATCCTCTTGAGCTCCTGAATCATCAGCTTCAATTTGGTAACTGTACTGTCCAAGAGGACTGTAAATGTGGCATGTTGATCTGGGCCATTATGAATATGCAAATCTTTCTCCTGACAGAGAAAGGGAGGTCAATATCGGGGAATTTGTGCCATTCTGAAAAAATTGTTAGTATGACAAACCTGCTAAATATTCTATGCCCATTTGACAGAGAATGTACTTTTAATCTAGAGGAGAAAAACCTAGTGGGTTTTAATACAAAAAGCTGAGTTATTGGTCATAGAGGACAGGTGAGGCTCAGTAATGACGTGTTGTCTCAATGGATGAGGTACTGTAAACAAACATACACACTTTTCCTTACCTATTAGCTTAGATTATATTACATTACAGCACAGTAAATCATGAAACGTCTTCAAATCAATAAAAAAGTGGTCAGATGAAGCAGATGCTAAGCTACAGGACTGTTTTGCTAGCACAGACTGGAATATGTTCCAGGATTCCTCAGATGGCATTAAGGAGTACACCACATCAGTCATTGGCTTCATCATTAAGTGCATCGATGACGTTGTCCCTACAGTGACCGTACGTAATACCCTAACCAGAAACCATGGATTACAGGCAACATCCATACTGAGCTTAAAGGGTAGATCTGCCCTTTCAAGGAGCGGGACTCTAACCCGGAAGCTTATAAGAAATCCCACTATGCCCTCCGACTATCACGTTTTAAGGTAAGACCCAGATGCAGACAACGTCAAAGTAACAACAGTTTATTAATGCAACAGGGGCAGGCAAAAGACAGGTCAAGGGCAGGGGTCAGTAATCCAGATAGGTGGGGTCAACACCGGGAAAACTAGAATACAGGAACAGTTGAGAGACAGGAACAGAGGGAAAATCGCTGGTGGGCTTGACGAAACAAAACAAACTGGCAACAGTCAAACAGAACACAGGTATAAATAACCTTCAGGAGACGCCCCACCATGTAAGCCGGTTGGCCATTGATGAGGCGGGGGAGAGGGGTGGGCCTGGAAACAGGAGACAAGGGGCTGTGAGACATAGGTTTAACTCTGGACACATGAAAGGTGGGGGATGTATACGAAGGGTATGGGGCAACTGAAGACGAACAGCAGAGGGGCTAATAATCTTGGATGGGAAACGGGCCGATAAACCATGGTGGAGAGTTTGCGGGATTCCATCCGGGGCAGATCCCGGGTGGCCATACCTTCTGCCTGAGACGATACCGGGTAGCCATTGTCCAATGGCGATCCGCTTGTCGTAGATACCTGGAGGTGGTCTTGAGGAGGGCCGACTGGGCTCTCCTCCAAGTACGACGACAGCGGCGGACAAACATCTGGGAAGAAGGTATACCAACCTCTTCTTCCTGCTCAGGGAAGAGCGGGGGCTGATATCCCAGGGAACACTCAAATGGTGATAGGTCTGTGGCAGAGCAGGGAAGGGTGTTGCAGGCTCCAGTCCTGACAGAGAGTACAAGCGTCCCCGGGGAAGCGTGGTGCTAGGGAGAAGGTCAATCCCGCAGTCATTGGGTCAGTTCGGCAGAAGCAAAGTGGCCCGGGCCTTGCTGAACACGTCCTGGAGGTTCTGGTACTCTGTTAGGGCGGAGTGCAAATTGGACTGGGTCTAGGGTTTCTGGGATAATGGTGTTCATGTGAGCCATGACCAGCCTATCAAAGCACTTCATGGCTACAGATGTGAGTGCTACGGGTCGGTAGTCTTTTAGGCAGGTTACCTTAGTGTTCTTGGGCACAGGGACTATGGTGGTTCTACAGCTGCATAATCGAAAGCATCCTGACTGGTTGCATCACTGCCTGGTATGCCAACTGCTCGGCCTCCAATCGCAAGGCACTACAGAGGGTAGTGTGTACGGCCCAGTACATCACTGGGGCAAAGCTTGCTGCCATCCAGGACCTCTTTTCCAGGCGTTGTCAGAGGAAGGACTTAAAAACTGTCAAAGATTCCAGCCACCCTAGTCATAGTCATAGACTGTTCTCTCTGCTATCGCACGGCAAGCAGTACCGGAGCGCCAAGTCTACTATAGGTCCAAGAGGCTTCTTAACAGCTTCTACCCCCAAGCCATAACACTCCTGAAAATCGAAATCAAAATGCTACCCAGACTATTTGCATTGCTCCCCTCCCCCTCTTTTACACTGCTGCTACTCTCTGTTGTTATCATCTATGCATAGTCACTTTAATAACTCTACCTACATGTACATATGACCTCAATTACCTCGACTAACCGGTGCCCCTTCACATTAACTCTGTACCGGTACCCCCCTGTACATAGTCTCGCTATTGTTATTTTACTGCTGCTCTTTAATTACTTGTAACTTTTATTTCTTATATATTATATATAAAAACAATTCAACTGCATTGTTGGTTAGGGGCTGGTAAGTAAGCATTTCACTGTAAGGTATACTACACCTGTTGTATTCGGAGCATGTGACTAATAACATTTTATTTTATTATAAATCATAGTCATTAACACACATAAAACATTCTTCATGCAATTTCTAACCTTGGGATGGACGCTGAAGCCCTGTTCGAGGTCTGAGGTCACTCTGTATCGGGCTTCGGGCCTTAGGTAGCAGTCAGAGCAAGCACGGATGAACTCCAGCTTCTTATTTCGCTTTATTACCTATGAATGAGTAGAGATTGATAGATACATGGCCGGCAGCATAGTCTAGTGGTTAGAGCGTTGGACTAGTAACAGAAAGGTTGCAGGATCAAATCCCCGAGCTGACATGGTACAAATCTGTCGTTCTGAACAAGGCAGTTACCCCACTGTTCCTAGACAGTCATTGAAAACAAGAATTTGTTCTTAACTGACTTGCCTAGTTAAATAACTACATATTGTAAATAGATACTGACTTAAGAAAATTGCAAATCTTTTAAATTTGAGTTAAATTGAAACTGCTGTTAAAATTATGTCATGCTGTCACAATCTGATCTGTTTCAACTGTCTTTGTGATTGTCTGCAGGTGTCGCCCATCTTCCCCATTATCCCCTGTGTATTTATACACGTGTTTTCTGTCTGTCTGTGCTAGTTTGTCCGAGTCAACCAGTGTTTTGTGTCTCAGGTCCCGCTTTTTATAGTCTCTCTTTTATTGCCCTCCCGGTCTTGACCCTTGCCTTGTCCTGACTCTGAGCCCGCCTGCCTGGCCACTCTGCCTGTCCCTGAGCCTGCCTGCTGACCTGTACCTCTGCCACCCTCTATTGTTTATTCGACGTGGTCTGCATCTGGGTCTTCCCTTCATACCTGATACATGCAGTGGTAACAACACAGATGTATGGGTTGATATTGTAATTGGATGGGGTTGGAGATTCACTGAGATTTCAATGAGCTGAAATATGGACTGAATGCATTCAAATAAAGACATGCAATATTTACCTCAGTGTATGGGACATTGCGGGACAATAGGTAAACCCAGAGCCTGTGTTGTCCTTCTGTAACGTTTAGCTCCAGGAAAATAAGCACCTGCCCGTTGATTCTTTTTTTAGTTTTTGGCTTGCGGCGTAACAAAGTCCATCTGGAGAGCCCATTGATGTTTATAATCACATGTGAATGTGTCACCCTAATAGGTACCAGAATCTCCAGACTATTGCTCCATATGTGAGCCACAGACAAGGCCTCAGCTGCGTAGACTGGAAAATAACGAGACAGCCACACCAACAATCAGTTCTACCATCTTGAATATTTCCAGATGCTCTCTTACCATTTCTAACTTACACGTGTTTTGTGGATTGAAAACATATATCGTTGGGAAAAAAGGGTATTTCAAAAAGTGCTTAAACTTTTGGTATTTTATTAGGATCCCCATTAGCTGTTGCAAAAGCAGCAGCTACTCTTCCTGGGGTCCACACAAAACACAAAACATGACATAATACAGAACATTAATAAACAAGAACAGCTCAGGGACAGAACTACATCAATTAAAAAATCTAATTTAAAAAGGCACACAGAGCCTACATTACATATCAATACTATCTAGGTCAAATTGGGGAGAGGTGTTGTGCCGTGAGGTGTTGCTTTATCTGTTTTTTTTAAACCAAGTTTGCTGTTCATTTGAGCACAAGTTGACACAAGTCATTTTTCCGACTATTGTTTACAGACAGTGGGTCAGAAGTTTACATACACTAAGTTGACTGTGCCTTTAAACAGCTTGGAAAATTCCAGAAAATGATGTCATGGCTTTAGAAGCTTCTGAAAGGCTAATTGACATCATTTGAGTCAACTGGAGGTGTACCTGTGGATGTATTTCAAGGCATACCTTCAAACTCAGTGCCTCTTTGATTGACATCATGGGAAAATCAAAAGAAATCAGCCATGACCTCAGAAAAACAATTGTAGACCTCCACAAGACCTCCACAATTGTAGACCTCCACAGAACCACAATTGTAGACCTCCACATCCTTGGGAGCAATTTCCAAATGCCTGAAGGCACCATGTTCCTCTGTACAAACAATAGTACGCAAGTATAAACACCATGGGACCACACATCATACCGCTCAGGAAGGAGAAGCGTTCTGTCTCCTAGAGATTAACGTAATTTGGTGCGAAAAGTGCAAATCAGTCCCAGATAAACAGCAAAGGACATTGTGAAGATGCTGGAGGAAACAGGTACAACATTATCTATTTCCACAGTAAAACGAGTCCTATATGAACATAACCCGAAAGGCCGCTCAGCAAAGAAGAAGCCACCGCTCCAAAACCGCCATAAAAAAGGCCAGACTACGACTACGATGTGCAAGTGCACATGGGGACAAAGAGTGTACTTTTTGGAGAAATGTCCTCTGGTCTGATGAAACAAAAATATAACTGTTTGGCTATAATGACCATTGTTATGTTTGGAGGAAAAAGAGGGAGGCTTGCAAGCCAAAGAACACCATCCCAACCGTGAAGCACAGGGGTGGCAGCATCATGTTGGGGGTGCTTTGCTGCAGGAGGGACTGGTGCACAACACAAAATAGATGGCATCATGAGGTAGGACAATTATGTGGATATATTGAAGCAACATCTAAAGACATCAGTCAGGAAGTTAAAGCTTGGTCACAAATGGATCTTCCAAATGGACAATGACCCCAAGCATACTCCCAAAGTTGTGGCAAAACGGCTTAAGGACAACAAAGTCAAGGTATTGGAGTGGCCATCACAAAGCCCTGACCTCAATCCCATAGAACATTTGTGGGCAGAACTGAAAAAGTGTGTGCGAGCAAGGAGGCCTAGACACCTGACTCAGTTACACCAGCTCTGTCAGGAGGAATGGGCCAAAATTGGATGGACCAACTTATTGTGGGAAGCTTATGGAAGGCTACCCAAAACATTTGACAAGCTTTTGACGTTAACGTTTGACATTAATCAATTTAAAGGCAATGCCACCAAATACTAATTGAGTGTATGTAAACTTCTGATCCGCTGGAAATGTGATGAAAGAAATAAAAGCTGAAAAAAATGATTCTCTCCACAATTATTCTGACATTTCACATTCTTAAAATAAAGTGGAGATCCTAACTGACCTAAGACGGGGAATTTTTACTAGGATTAAATGTCAGGAATTGTGAAAAACTGAGTTGAAATGCATTTGGCCGAGGTGTATGTAAACTTCCGACTTCAACTGTACATTAGGTCTTTCCTCGCAGCACTGGACTACACAACTGGACAATAATCAAGATAAGACAAAACTAGAGCCGGCAGGACTTACTTTGTGGAGTGTGGGGTCAAAAAAGCAGAGCATCTCTTTATTACGGACAGACCTCTCCCCATCTTTACAACCATTGAATCTATATGTTTTGACCATGACAGTTTACAATCCAAGGTGACACCAATTAATTTAGTCTCCTCAACTTGTTCAACAGCCACACCATTCATTACCAGATTGAGCTGAGGTCTAGAACATAGGGAATGATTTGTACCAAATACAATGCTCTCAGTAAAACTCACCCTCAGTCTCGCAGTGAAGAAGGTGCAGTTGGTACATACGTCCCTCTGGACAGCTGATCTTAAACACAGGACATGCAGGCTCAGAGTCTGTGTCAGCAAGCATGTGCATGTCCCAGTGGTCCACACTATACTCCACGGTACCTGGCTCCCTCATCCCAAATACCAGCCCTGTAGCTCTGCACTGGAACTTGCCACGAAACCCACACTGGAACCTGGGTAGCATATTAGCATTATATTATAAAGACGGTCTCAGGGCACAGGGGAAATGGTTATTCTAAGAAAGCCACAGTTCTGTTATTAGGAAATATTGCATGTTACATTATCATATCAGTGCATATTATGAATTTTTATTTTTTTATTTCACCTTTATTTTACCAGGTAGGCAAGTTGAGAACAAGTTCTCATTTACAATTGCGACCTGGCCAAGATAAAGCACAGCAGTTCGATTGTTGGCTTAAGAGTGAAAACTCCAATTTGAAAGTAGGAGAGGAAGAAACTTACTGGTTTAGATGTAACAGTAGTTAGAATTGATTCAATCTATGGTAGTTTACCTGTAGGAAATCTTGTTTTCTTCAACCTCTTCAACTATCTCAGGGTTAAATTCTTTAATAATGGGTTTGGTCTGTGAATGAGAAGATGACAGACAGTACTTTACAAACCGATTGCAAACCTGACTTTAAATGGCAGTTCCTGCTGTTGCTCCTTAAATCAATCAATCTACCTTTGAAAAAACTTTAGAGGTCTCTTCTCTCACAGAGGTGTAGCCCAGGTTTGTGACGTGACTGTCCTGCATTCCAGGCACGTGAGCAGGCCAAAGTTTGTAGCGTTTATCCGCCAAGAAGCTGTCAAACTCAGTGATCTTGTTGTTGCAAAGCCTGTGGAGAAAGATTGTTCTTCATTGAGACACGTTATAACTAGGTCAAGGAAGCATAGACATGATCAACAACACTCCTTTACTCACCATACAGTTTCTGTAAAGCTGTTTCCAATCATGTATAGGTTAAGTTGCACAGCTCCTTCATCAGTGATTTCATTATTGCATAGACTGAAAAAGAGATCATGGTTTAAGGGTGCTGGTCCAAAAGTGGCCAATGTACATGGAGTATGTCACCACTAAATATGTCATCCTGTATGTCATCACACTAAGGGTTAGTACTTTGAAAAATACAAAAATATGCCTTCCTGTCACGTTCTGACCCTAGCTTGTTTCTTTGTTTTAGTTGGTCAGGACGTGAGTTGGGTGGGTATTCTATGTTTTGTGTTTCTAGGATTGGGTTTCTTGTTTGGCCTGATATGGTTCTCAATCAGAGGCAGGTGTTAGTCATTGTCTCTGATTGGGAACCATATTTATGTAGCCTGTTTTGTGTTGGGTTTGTGGCTGGTTATTTTCAGTCTTTGTGTGTCTGCACCAGATAGAACTGTTTCGGTTTGTGTTTTTGAAGTGTTCAGTTTTCCATTAAAAAGATGAACACTAACCACGCTGCGCTTTGGTCCTCTCTATCTCCAGACGACAACCGTTACACTTCCACTTAATTCAATGTACTGCATCTGAAAATACCCTTACTTTAGGACTTGTGCCTTGTGCAGATGTGTGAGCAGAAACTCCAGATGTGTGTCAGTGAGATGGCAGTCGCTGAGGTCCAGCTCTGAAAGCCCTTCTGAATGCTCCAGAATCAATGCCAGTGACGAACAGGCCATCAGGTCCAACGGGGTATGACTGAGGTCCAGTTCCTTCCCCAGGGCTCTGGATAGTAGTGAAGCAAGTCTCTCTGACCTGCCTCCATCTCCCACAAATACCAGGTGAAGGAGCTGCAGCAAAATAGGTTTTCCAAGGCTATGAAGGAACAAAGTTAAACAGTGTCACTACTGGAAATTCAAAAGTAAAGCACTCACGAGAGTGTAACGTCTTGGCGCTACATTATTTGGATAGTCCCCTATCGATGGTCTATAGATCAATAGACTATCAATTGAATATGCAAAAACCTGCTTACGGCATCTCACCTCAAATGGACTCTTTGTAAAATGGACTCTTTGTAAAACTCCTCTAGTCCTGCATCCTCAACCTGACAGTCGTGTAGAATCAGCTCTGTGTCACCATCAGCTTTATTGATGGCTGCAGAGATGGCCCTGCAGTCCCAAGAACTGAGGCTCAAAACAGTATCTTCCTCCTGCCCTGACAGATCCATGGCAGAAGAGCAGGAGAGGTCCAGTTTGTGATTCAGAACCCTCAACAGTGCAGCGGGTGCTTCTGTTTGTGTTATCAATCCTGTCCAGGCATGGAGGAGCTCCAGGAGTAGTTTCCTGTCGACCCTGCAAGGTCGTCAGGACCGTCAGAACCATGGGTGGACATAAAATAATGTGCAATTAATTGTAATTCACTCTTTCCAATCAACTAGAAACCAAATACTTAAATCGGGTACAAGAAGAAGAAAAAACCATTGAGACACTAATAGACAGTGATGTGGACAAAGACCTGAGTTCAGAGACCCTGTGCAGAAGAGTCAGAATCTTCCCCATCTCCTCCTTTGGAATGACAGTCCACAACAGGTTGAGTTTCACCCCGTCACTGTAGTGTAAAGCAAAGCGCAGTGCTTCACAGTCGTCCTGTTTCAAGACCAGGTTGTTCAAGTTGATCCATTCGTCTGATGACCTCACTAAAGTCGTCACCATGTGACCAGCACGTTGTTGGTGGATTTCTTTCAGCGCTGTCCTCTCAAAGTGGGAATTCATTCTGCAGAAAAGGAGGCATTAGGTGCTGTACTAGGTGCTGCATGTTTGTTATTGGATTTTCACTGTTGAAAGACAAAGATAATTGGCCCTGATTAGCGATCGTCATATTGTTTGAACCAGACCTTTGAAAGTGAATATTATTCAGGAACGGGAGAAGATGAGGCATGTCTTGCTGTCTGATTCTGCTCCTCCTGAGGTTGATGGTGATGGGTTGTGTGGTGGTCTTCAGCAGGTAGTGAAGCACATTCCAGTCCAGTCTACAGTTAGACAGGTCTCCATCAACCTTCTCCAGGAAGCACTGGGTCAGTTCCTCATTCTGAGCCTCATATACCACAACTGCCAGCTGTTGCAGAATCTCCTCACTTAGTCTGCCATGGAGGAAAACAGGCAGATGGTAACACACAGAAAACAATGTGGATCCTCGACAAATCAAACGGTAATCCCCAACACGCAAACCCCACATTTAGAGACATTTTGTTTGAGAGTGCACAAACTAGGTTAACTAACTTGCCTGATAGTGAGCGGACCCCGATGACACAACAGAGTAGTAAGAAGGTAACCCTCGATGGGACAGTCTGTCAGATCCAAGCTCCTTACGGTCCACACTGTCAGTAGTGAAGCTAAACTACTGATCACTCTACACTGCACCCGTTTTGTTGGATTTGGCCTAGATAAGACCAGGGTCAGCTCCTTAACGATCATTGGCCTTTTGCACAAAAGTGACATCCTAGCTAGCTTCACTGTTGCCATTTCATTCATTCTGAAAAAAGAACCAAAAATGATGTTATAACATTCAAGAATAGGTGTGGGGTGGGGGTGGGGGTTACAAGCTGACATATGGAATTGTTTTAAGACAGTCATGCAATGGATCATTTAGCTGTTTGATTTTGAATTTCAGGACCCCTTTAGGGATATATAAAAATTATATATACAAACATTATTTGTTAAAATATAGAATTTGGCCTTTAGTAGCAAATCCCATACAAACACATTGAATAACACATTCATAAATGACAACAACAAAAAAATCAGAAGGAATAGGATTTTGAAGTGACTGTCCTATATCTAGGAGATATAAGAAAGCTCAGTATATATTTTTTACACATATTTAACCCCTTTTTTGGGGGTAGGCACAAAACGACTGTACCTCCATACTTCCATTCATTTTTTACAAACCGGTACCAGTTAACTTCAGATGAGTCATCGTGCTCGTGAGAGTATCCCTTTTTCATAGAATGGTCATAATAGTTTGTAGGCCAAACCATTCAGTATGATTTTTCGGGATGTTTCATGGTTTGACAAACACCGCTGTAGCTCGGCCACCTTCCACCGCAGATGTGGAAAAGCACTACAGGCGGACGCGGTGGATTGAGACACAGCCCAGATATTTCTAGTTTAAACTGAAGGATTTTGATGGGGATTTTTTTCAAATGATGTTTCTTCGATTGACGCACCACCGGTGCATCAATATACTCTAAGGGTGTTAGCAAATATAGAATTACCTAAGCTTGTGAAGCTCTTTCACTTGTTTGAAGAGAAGTTTAGCTCCTTGGAGAGAGATACTCTGTGGGGTGAGAGTGACGTCCAGTTCCTCGTCAGCAGTAGACTGGCCTAGGACTGCTCCTACTGCCTCGCAGCGTACACTGGGCAACCACCCGGACAATGTGAGAGTGTAGTGTAGGGCCTGGAGGAGAGAGTGGGATAGCAGTGCATCTCCCTCCGAACCCACAGAGAGTGCATCACACATAGACAGGAAGAACTGGCAGTCACAACTGGGGGTGAAAAATCAAAAGGAGTCAAAGACACATGAAAACATTGTAATGTATGCAAATATATCAAATTGTAAATAAATGATTGGTCAATATATCTCAAAACAATTCATGTTCCATGATATAGTTAACTGTTAATTCAATAGAGAAAAACACAAGCCAGGTTGGTAACAAACCCACATGAGGTGTGATATGTAGGGTAGACACGGAAGGAAACTCCTCACGTCACTCTTGTCATCTGAACAACCCCTCAACTCTACCGGTCTCATCCCTGGTTGGAGTTTCAGCACTTCTAGGAGGAGGGAGGCCTTTCTCTCCGAGAGGTCTATTGACCAGACTGCAGGAGTTGACCAGTAAACTGGCTGTAACGCTGGAAGGACACTTCTGCCTGTATGAATCTCATAGTTCTTCGCATGTGAGTACAGATCTAACAGAAGCATACACTTCTCTGTAGAGTCATATGAATGAGCTAACCCCAGAGCAGACAGGAGTGCCTCGACAGACCTCTGTCCACTCAGTATGTCATTAACAGCTCCTTGAAGAAACACTTTCAAAAGGAAACAACAAGACCATGGAAAGAATGTGATCCTCCACTCTTCAGGCAGCTCCCCCTCATCCTGTCTGGAGAGAAACCTGTCAGTAGAAAAACATTATTAGCCTGACGTAAAAGGAACACACAGACACAAGACCGAGCTCTCAAAAGCATGTTGAGGCTAAGTTTATCCTTAGAACCTTAGCCTTAAGATGCTTCAAGTTCATAATTCCACGTGGCACCTAAGTTACTCTCCGTCAGCGATATGATTATAACATAACTTTTTAAGCAAACCAACCTGAGGTGTGATATGTAGGGTAGACACTGAAGGAAACTCCTCACGTCACTCTCGTCACCTGACCAGTCCCTCAGTTCCACCGGTCTCTTCTCTGGTTGGAGTTTCAGCACTTCTAGGAGGAGGGAGGCCTTTCTCTCAGAGAGGTCTACGGACCAGACTGCAGGAGCTGTCCGGTAAAGTGGCAGTAACGCTGGAAGGACACTTCTGCCTGTCTGAGTCTCGTAGTCGCTCACATGCGAGTACAGATCTAACAGAAAATCACACTGTCCAGCGTTGTCCTGATCAGCAAAGGGGAAAGCTGAGTATCCACATACTGATGAAAGCATGTTTAGCGTCTCTCCTTGCAACGTTGCTGCACAGATGAAGAGATCCACAAGCACCTTGATAGCATCATTGGTGTTCGGAATGCAGTCGTTGAATCTAGATAGTTTAGAATGAAAATAAATTGTTTAAAAAATCGAATGACAAAATGTACCCCAACACTCACAGTACCCTCTCTTCGTGTTTAATAGAATATCATTAGATTATAGACTGTCAGGGTCTCTGATGGGAAACGCTACTGTCTTACACCAGATAACATTTTGCACTGAGATAGTAAGCAACTTTTCCCTTCAATCTATGCCAACGGATTAAAGAGACAATGATAGATACAAAAACAAGTCTCCTGTAGCATACTTTTTTTGGGGGTCTATTCTCAAAGAACATTCAGATCCAGGGATAACGTATTCAAGATATTTACACCACCATAGACTCACCTCAGCTCTGAAATGTAGGGTAGACACTGAAGGAAAATGGTCAATTCCCTCTCACTCTCTTCATCCGACCACCACAGCTCAACTGGTTTCTTCACATTCAGAAATTTCAGCACTTCAAGGATGCCAGAGGTTCCTTTCTCAGAGAGGTCTATGTACCATACTGCAGGAGTTGTCTGGAAAACAGGCTGCAACACTGGTAGAAGTCCTTCCTGCGTGTCATGGGCCTTTGAGTACAGACTAACCACAAATTTGCTCTGTTCCTCTATAGAGTCAGAGTGAATCAAATGAGCGAGCACAGGGCGCAAACCCTCGACGCATTTCTGTCCTGTCATCACCTCATAGAGAGCTCCTTGTATGTAAAGATCCATCTGCAATGACTTCACTTCCTCATTCCAAGATTGCGTTTTTTGATCATTGAGTGAAATGAACCTAAAAAAATGTTAAGATGAGACACTTCTTGTATCATCAACGTAGGCCTAAGATTAGAGCTAACATTTGTCATCATTGGAAATACTGATAGCAGCAGTGGCATTAAAACAGCATCTGTAAGTCCTTCAAATGATTTAGAGGAATCTTAACCATATTCAGAATATGCTATTTGGACTTAATAAAAATCCAGCTATGTAGGCTATACATTCATTTACCTGATATCTGCAATGTTTGACAAACGGTCAAAGATGATTTTCATTGATGATGTGGTAATATGTTGGGTGCCTTGACCAACATGTAGACAGAGATGAATATGTTCTGGTCTCTTCTGCTTCAGGACCTCTTCTGCTGGCTTCCACACCTCTTGCTCTTGGACTGACAGGTGAATTTCAGATTCACACAGTCTCAGCAAATTGTCACAGTCTCTCTGTAGGCCAGAGCGAAGTGCAACTTTCCACATCTGCAGTTGTGTAATGGAATCCAGTCTAACAGAATAAAGATTAAAGACAAAAATATATATTGCATGGTTAAAAACCAAAATATATATTGCATGGTTAAAAACAAAAATATATATTGTACTTCTATGTAATACTGCATATGAATTATATAACTGCATATTAATGATCTAACTGAACATTGTTATTATATAGTAAGGTACATAATCATTGGCACCCTTGATAAAATAGCAGAAAATACTGTATAAATAAATAATACAAATACTGAGCTATATTGTATGCAATTTTTTGGGGGGAAATTATATTATTTGAAAGAAATATGTTTTCAGTACTCCAACACCCTATGATTGCGAGGATAACGACACTGCGCCTTTTTCTGACATGTTTTCTGATATTGGAGAACACATTGAAAGGGTTCTTAAACCATTCCTCCACACAGAATCTTTCCAGATCCTTGATGTCCTTGGTCTGCGCTTATGGACTGCCCTCTTCAATTCAAACCACAGGGTTTCAATGGGGTTCAAGTTCGAAGACTGAGATGACCATTACAAAATGTTGATGTTGTGGTCTATTAACCATTTCTTTGTGGATTTTGATGTGTGCTTGGGGTTATTGTCTTGATGGAAGATTCATCCTCCTGGCAGAGGCAACCAGGTTTTTGCTAACATGTCCTGGTACAGGGTTCATGATGCCATTGACCTTAACAAGGGCCCCAGGACCAGTGGAGCAAAATATCTGCATAACATCAAATATCCACCTCCGTATTTTACAGTAGGGATTCATGTCTTTTCTGCATATGAATTGTTCTTTCGAAGGCCACATCCACTGCTGGTGTGCGTGGCCAAAAATACCTATATTTTCATGTCATCTAAACATAGCACTGGTTCCAATCTAAGTGCCAATGCCATTTATTAAACTCCAGGCAGTGCTATGGTCAGATAGCATGAAAATAGAGCTCTTTGGCCACGCACACCAGTGGTGGGTTTGGCGTTGAAAAACGGAAGCATATGCAGAAAAGTACCTCATACCCAGTGGTGACCCATCATTCAGGGCAGGTGGGGTTTTGAGCCCTACATTTTTGGGACATAAACATTACACAACAAGTTGGAAATCGCAATTCAACAATGAGTTGTTTGGAAGGAATCAGTGCCAGTGGCTAACTGCAGGCGTTGCAGCTGGGAAGTCAGACTGGGAAAATACATTTTGAACATTCAAATCGGAATTATAGATCTTTCTCTTTCTTTGATGACAACATTTGCCAACTAAGGACCGCCGTGCACAACAACTCTTAAATGTGCCTGGCTTTATAAATCATCCATATATACCTACAGAAATAAGACATATCCTGCTTCCGGCCTGTTTGAGCGTTTGCTTAATAGCCTACTGATTCGATGAGCACTGAGCCTCACCTAACAATTTCATAAATTCTGCTGTTTTTAATATTTACTATGCTGTAATAAAGGCTTTGCCCTTTTTTCGTTAGACCAGGCCTCGGTGGTATAATTCATCATTTATTTTGTGTTGTTTACACTGTTCCAAATTGTCCGGAAAATGATGTTTATAACCATAATAACCCTCCTTTTTCCTTGATCTCCTTCTGATTGTTATTATTATTATGACCATCATTAAAACAATAAGTAATGTCATTATCATTAGCATAGCAGCTTTGAAAAACCCCCATCGAGCTGTACTGTAGGCATAAGAGCGCATCCTGTTTAGTCTAAATAGCGTAACTTACTTAGGCCTACATTTCAATATTTACATAGGCTACTGTATAAATCAATAATTCATTAATTCATGTCATCACACAGCATATGAGTCATTCATGATGTGAAATGCAATCAAGCATTTTAGTTTTAAAATATAATAACAAAGCGACCATTGAATAATTAGCATAAACAATAAATAGGGCTAAACTGTTCCATTGCGGAAATTGCATTCGCGAATGAATGCGACTGTTGCACGCAGCACTTGCTCCATACCTTCCTTTTCTTGATCTCCAGTATTTTCCACAACTAATCACATTTATTCCACACATCTGACTTGCCATTTACCTCCTGTGCAACCAGTAAACATTCCCCCGTTTCGAGTTTATTTGTCACGTCCTTCTGCATCTATTTGGCTGTCACGTGTGTTACGGTGTTCAGAGTTTGTTACAACCAATTTATTGACGTGATTATGATATGCTATGGGTCAGGCCTCAATGGTCACTTGCATGCGAAGCATACATGTGTCACGTAAAGAGAGCAAGGGTTGAGGTAATGTTTTTTTCTAAACAAATGAGGGATTTCGGTAACTTTTCAGTCAGAAATGATTGTAATTATGTTGCAGCTTCAGCAACACGGACAGCGCTAAAGATGTGTGGTGGTCGCTGCAGCAGGGAGGAGAGAAAGACAACGGGTGCTAGTCACACAGTCACTTAACACAGCGCAGCAAGTCTCAGCCAGGCGGCACAATCAAATCAATTGCGGTCGGCAATATTACTTTTAGTCGGGGACAGCCCTAATGTGAACATTTGCATTACTATCTAATTATGCTTTGCCCAACCCACAGCCCCAACCTTAATCACTCGACCTAAACTTAACCGTTTGAGTTGTTTCTGTTTAAAACCTATAACCACGCGAAATGAACCCTGTAACTACGTTCATTAAATTCCATCAAATCCCGAAGTGAAACTATGAGATCCGGTTGGGTAAAATATGGTGGTGCATCTTTGATGTTATGGAGCTATTTTACTTCTATTGGTCTTGTGGCCCTTGTTATGGTCAAGGGCATCATGAACATTACCAAATACCAGGACATTTTTGCCAAAAACCTGGTTGCCTCTGTAAGGAGGCTGACACTTGGCCTCAAGTGGATATCCCACCCAGCAAGACAATAACCCCAGGCACTAATCAAAATACACAAAGAAATTGTTAATTGACCACAAAATCAACATTTTGTAATGGACATCTCAGTCTCTGGACTTGAATACCATTGAAAAACTGGGCAGACACTTGTTGAATCAATGTTGTTTCCACGTCATTTCAACATGGAATAGACGTTGAATTAACATCTGTGCCCAGTGGAAATTGAAGCTGAAATTTAAGAGTATAGATTAAGGATATTGAGGAACTGGAAAGATTCTCTATGGAGGAATGGGCTATGATCCCTCTCTTGTGTTCTCCAAACTCATAAAACATTTTAGAAAAAGGCTCAGTGACATTATCCTCTCAAGGGAGGGTGCAATACACTACATGACCCAAAATATGTGGACACCTGCTCGTCAAACATCTCATTCCAAAAACAATGGGCATTAATATGGAGTTGGTCCCCCTTTGCTGCTATAACAGCCTCCACCATTCTGGGAAGGCTTTCCACTAAATGTTGGAACATTGCTGCGGGGGACTTGCTTCCATTCATAGTGAGGTCGGGCACTGATGTTGGGTGAACTCAGCGTTCCAATTCATCCCAAAGGTGTTTGATGGAGTTGAGGTCACCGATCTCGACAAGCCTTTTCTGTATGGCCCTCTCTTTATGCACGGGGCATTGTCAAGCTGAAACAGGAAAGGGCCTTCCCCAAACTGTTGCCACAAAGTTGGAAGCACAGAATCATCAAGAATGTCATTGTATGCTGTAGAGTTTAGATTTCCCTTCACTGGAATTAAGGGGCCTAAGCGGAACCATGAAAAACAGCCCCAGACCATAATTCCTCCTCCACCAAACTTAAAGTTGGCACTATGCATTGGGGCAGGTAGAATTCTCCTGGCATCCACCAAACCCAAATTCGCCCGTCGGACTGCCAGATGGTGAAGCGTAATTCATCACTCCAGAGAACGCATTTCTACTGCTCCAGAGTTCAATGGCGGGGAGCTTTACACCTTTCCAGTAGCAATGCTTGGCATTGTGCATGGTGATTTTAGGTTTGTGTGCGGCTGCTCGGCCATGAAAACCCATTTCACGAAGCTCCCGACGAACAGTTATTATGCTGACGTTGCTTCCAGAGGCAGTTTGGAACTTGGTAGTTAGTGTTGCAACCGAGGACAGACGATTTCAACGCATTACGGGCTTCAGCACTTGGCGGTCCCGTTCTGTGAGCTTGTGTGACCTAACCCTTTGCGGCTGAGCCATTGTTGCTCCTAAATGTTTCCACTTCACAATAAGGCTGTGTCGTAACCGGCCGCGACCGGGAGGTCCGTGGGGCGACGCTCAATTGCCCTAGCGTCGTCCGGGTTAGAGAGGGCTTGGTCGGTAGGGATGTCCTTGTCTCATCACGCACCAGCGACTCCTGTGGCGGGCCGGGCGCAGTGCGCGCTAACCAAGGTTGCCAGGTGCACGGTGTACCCTTCGACACATTGGTGCGGCTGGCTTCCGGGTTGGATGCGCGCTGTGTTAAGAAGCAGTACGGCTGGTTGGGTTGTGTATCGGAGGACGCATGACTTTCAACCTTCGTCTCTCCCGAGCCCGTACGGGAGTTGTAGCAATGGGACAAGATAGTAGCTACTACAACAATTGGATACCACGAAATTGGGGAGAAAAAGGGGTAAAATTCTAAAAAATATATATAATAATAATAATACAATATCCACATTTTTTTAAGCATACAATACAGCTCGGTGCTTTACCAAGGGCACCAATAATGATGGACCTGACTGTATATTTACGGGATGTCATTGTGATGCATGGATGAAGTCATAGAAATAAGGCTACTATCAAGCTCTGTAATAGTAAGAAGAGTAATACCTAAGCATTGTGAGATTTTCCAAAGCCCTGAGAATCAGCCTTAGTCCTGGATCTGACAAAGAGCAGTCTTCCAGGTCCAGTTGAACATTCCTGTCTTTGGATTGGCTGATCACATATGACACTGCACAGCACTGTTGAGGATCAAGCTGTTCTCCACTGAGATTAAACTCGTAGCCCACTTTTTCTAGGAGGAGTAAGCAGGCCTCAGGTGACTGGTGCTCATACAAGCATTGACAAATGAAGAGGAGATTTTCCATATCAACATCTGAATTGGATTCATCAGGGTCCGGCTGTGTCTCACAGTAGATGAATGAGTCTATGATCTTTTCAATGTACTTGTCAGATAGTTCTCTCACCTCTTCCTCAGAAATCAAGAATTTAATTGATTCAACCATGTTATTGGACTGACTAGAAAGTCCACACAAGAACGAGAAAATGTGCTTCAAGTACTTTCCTTCTTCGGTCTGGCACTGCTGAAGGACTTGGGTGATTTTGTCTGGTGTCATCAACAGAAAAACAGAGGCCCAAAACTCCTGCATTGTGTTGTGGAGAAAAGCCCAAGATGATGTTGATGTGTCCTTGGCAGCAGATGACGTCAGAAAAGCATCTACCACACTGTGGTCTTCGCCATCCAATCTTGTCACGTTGACTGTTTTGCCCAGCATTGCTTGGTAAGCGCTTTCAGCAAGAGACCTGAGGGCCTCCTTTTGGCGATGCATGTTTTCACCCAGGTGTTCTGTAGTTTGGTCATTGCGTATTTTCAAGATATCTCGCAAGATCTGTACATACATTTCTGTTACAGTGCAAGGATGATCTTTAGAAACACTCAAACAGATGCAGGCAGTCACTATGAAGGCGTACATTGGGACATGACAAAGACTAAAGAGTTCAGGGTTATTCAAAATTCTGCAAATGGCATCCTCATCTGTATCAAACATCCACCTAAAGAAAGATCTGATTGACGCGTCATTGAATCCGTGTACTTCCACTCGATAAGATGGCCAGTCAGACAGAAACCCACAGTCTTCTGCCTCTGGTCTGCATGTGGTCACAATCTTAGCATCACACAGAAGGTCTTTCTCTAAAATGCGCTTCACTACAGAATTGCTGATTGTGTCCATGATTCCATCAAACACAATTATGACATTTTCAGAATTCTGTTCAATATCTTGCAAAATCTCCTCAATCCCTTCCTCTGGTTTGACGTATTTGCCAAACAAAAGTGACTTCAGAGTCGTGGGGTCATCAGAGTGGGACATAGACCTCATCAAGGATTCATTGAAGTAAAACATGTAGCTCACCGCATTGTCCTCTTTCTGTGCCCAAAGATTCAAAATCTCCTGGGCAACTGTAGTCTTACCTATCCCAGGTTTTCCAACCAGCAGAATTTTTTTCTCATTTCCTGTCAGTAAATTATCAGGGGATAATTTTCTCTTGAATGCTGGAATTTAAGTTTGAAGTTTTTTTAAACGAGATTTTTTGTAGGCCTTGTTTTTGGAGATCTTGCTTTTTTGAAACACACTTCCGTCGGGGTCCAAAACAAGAGGTATGTATGTGAATGGTTTTAATGTAGAACTGTTTTTTAGCCAATACATGCGCTTTTTTTGTCTTGCCTCATAAATCCGAATCGCTTTCAATTTCAACTGCCTCATGTACTTGAAGCAAAGTTTGGAATCTAGGAAAAAAAGATGACGCAATAAGGAAACAAGGACAATTGCATGATTTGAGCATTAAATAAAATGTCTGTCAGATAACTGAACCACTCAAGTGTCAAATAGGGTTTTATTATAAAATGACTTGCTATCCATTGATTCTAAGAGATTTGGGTAATAATTTGCATGTACTGTATATTGTAAAGCATCTATAAGTACATAATACACATTGCATTATAGCTACATGGGGTATCGTTAAAGCTTGACGATCTGATTCACATTGATACTGGGAATGTTTTGTTGAAGACAAAGCAGCGTGGAGGAGTGAGTTGGCCTTGATGAGGTGTCATAATGTCAATCAAGATGTGTCATATCACAGAGACCACACCCTCGTGGTGGGCGGAGAGAAAATGTTTTTGTTTTTAATGTTAAATTCCTGCGATTCTAAACCATTTTCCACAGGGCTTAGATCAATTTAGCCGTTTTAGAGGTCATTTCCTGCAATTATTAGACACATTTTGCTATGGCTTTATGACGTTTTATATCTAAATGGCTAAAGCTCTAACAAAATCAGTGGCTGAGGAAGTCTGGTGGCAAGGCAGAGTTAGCAGAGTCAGGCACTCACTTGCTCTAGCTAAAGGGTAGAGGAGTGGGTCCTGACCCACTGTCTATAACTGAGCCATGGAGTTCTAGTAAAAATAATAAATGAATGGTTTTGGATGTTGCTCCCCTTTAAGCTGTAATAATGCTCTATGTAGCTATGATGTGATGTTTATGCTTTGCATAGTGCGTATAGATGTGTAATGTACGCTCTATAACAATTTTACAGTTGGTGTTACGTTACCGCAAATCAGATTTAATTGCCAATATCACATACCATTAGGAGTGAAGTCAATCTGTAGTTTTGGGTCATCTCTGAAAGAAAAGCAGCTGATCCAATAATGCATATCTTGTTTGAGTGAAACTGTCCTGGTGGTGTACAATATCTTCAAAAGCTCATAGCAGGCAGCCTCCCCTTTGCAAACAGTCATGTCCAGCATTTTTCTGGATCTATCAGACTTCTCATACATGGAGGACAGATAAGAGACCTCCTCATGATGGAGCACGTTGTGATAATGCAAGTGGTCAATAACCAGGGAGTGGTTCTCAAGGCTATCCACAAGAAGTCTTCTGCCATTTTGGATATAGTCAACAGCAGACTGTTCGGTGCTTGCCATGGCATCTGTGCACCACTAGCCGACTACTAAAATTATTTAAATCCCTTTATCCCACTTTCATTTAGGCCTAGGATATTTCTGCTTTCTGACTTCGAACCCAAATCTACCGAATGTAATTTTTTCTTGCTGTTCATTTGAATGACTGATCCTTGAATAGTATCATTTATACAAGCCTTGAGGTTAGTACAACTGCAAACGATCCTTTCATAACCCAATATATTACTGTATTGAGATGTCGTGTGTGACTAACACTTTTTAGTTATGGTGTGTGACCACAGATTATCCATTATGTTGAAGTTCAAATGAATGAGACGTACCTTCCTCGACGCATTGATACAGACCATTTGTAAATAGCCTACCTTTCTTTGTAAATGGTTCTATATTGCTCACAACTAACTGAAACATTGTAGGCTATTTAAAAAGCGGTCTACAATTCATTAGCATTATATAAATATATAGACTAAACTGTGAATTTGATTGCGAATTTCATAACGAAAATGAAACTAACTTCGAGTGACAAGTGTACAGAGTACAACATATTTAGAATGAATCTAAACTCTAAAAGTCCACAAAACGCCAAAAGTCCACAAAACCGACATAAATTGACTTCCTCGTGGTGGTGGTCTGAACGCTGTCCATGTTCAATGTCCTGTCCTGATCAGATTTGAGGTTGGTAAAAGAAAAGAAAAACGATGCCACCCACAACTTTCTGGAGAAGGGTGTGCAGCAGGTTTGCCAGGTCTAGAGCTACAATGTCTAACCCAATGACTATTCAAAACCCGCACACAAGATTTTTAAAACTAGGCATTTTTTTAAACAGCCAGAGGAGAGTTGCCACGTTTAGCCAATAAACCTATTTTTCCATAACGTTATCGAGCGAATAAAGAAGGAATATCGACGTAACTTGTAACAACATCAGAAGCTAAATTCGCCTTTCCATCAAAATAATTACTATTGTGAGCTAACGTGACTAATAAAGGAATTTGAATATGTCTCACGAATTTGTTTGTTGTTGCCTTTATTAAACTCTGCAGATCATTTTCCATCAATGGATGTTAACTCGTTTGACTGCTATGTTGTGTGCATGTACTGACATGTATGTGTAACTGATAGATGCACACACACACACTACATGTTACTGTTTTTAAATGTATGTAAATTGTAAAGTATTTAGTCTGTAATATATTTTTTCATTATGTGTCGTCCCCCAGTAAGACTAGCTGTCGCCATTGGCGTCGGCTAATGGGGATCCTAATAAATCAAAAAATCTTAATTGTCAATAAATCCCTTATGGGCATGTGCATAACTATAGATAAATCCAACAGTAGAGTTTGAGGGATGAAAGTTGGATAGAGGATCTTGAAATCTCTGTGCAATAAACACTTGGATGAACTTCAAAAAACGAAAGTTGGGCTATTTTATGGCTATTGTGCCTTCTTGTGTGCCAGATGGTAAGACTACAAACCGATATAAATGGCCTATTTGTGAGATTGACTTCTAATTTCAATAGGCATAGGCTAGGCCTACTAACTAAAATCTGGATTTAGGATTTAATTTAATTTTTTGGTTAGCTAGATGAGGGTATACTATAGCCCCTGATATCCCACAGTAGCCCGGTCAATATGTAAAATGAACAATATAGCAGCTTGCTTAGTTCAAATTGACAATTTATGTAATTTATGTAACATGAATCGTGAGGCTATTTCGAGGTAAGAAGTGCTTCTGTTTGCCCAAATAGCCTGCTGGAATAGGATCCTGAGGATGAGGTCCTAATATCAATCTCTGAATCATATGTTAATAAGAAGGAAATGAACTGAATAGGCCTAAACTTGTCAACAACAGCCAGTGTTTATTTTAATAAAAATGTTTTACCTGTAGACTAATCTGACTGTTACCTTCAATCTAACGCATTCTAACAACAGCTGATCGGCAATTGCGATAGATCACAATTGATCACTTCCAATTTCATTAACTATACATGGCCATTAATAATTGCATAATAACACAAGGCTACAACAACAATAAATCGAAGTTATTGGTTATTTATTCAATTAATTTGCCAGCTCCAGGTAGGCTACACAAGTGGCACAAATAGATTAGCAATGACTCCGGTGATATCGTTATCGTCAACATATTTGTTGTATCAACTGGTAGGCTACGGTAGCCGACATAGGGATATACATTAATAGGCTAATTAATCGCCAACAGATGTATCATTCTCCACATTTAATGTCAGTTTCATTGGAGACTTTTCATCATAATAGAAGCATGCGAGTGAGTTCCATAACTTCAGGAGGTTCCATAACTTCCATTAAAAAATGTCCACTAGCACAGCACACTAGACCCAAGAACTGTGCATAGTAAAACCTTCCACTTGATATAATTTTCCATAAGCAATGTCGACATTAGAACAGTGACGACCCGTCATTCAGGGCAGGTGGGGCTGTTTTAAGCCCCACCTGTTCAGCTAAAAACAATCGATATAAAGTACCAGTCAAAAGTTTGGACACACATACTCATTCGATGATTTTTCTTTATTTTATAATAGTGAATATATCAAAACTAGGAAATAAAACAGATAGAATCATAGAGTAACCAAAAAAGTGTTAAACAAATCAAAATATATTTTATATTTGAGATTCTTCAAAGTAGCCACCTTTTGCCTTGATGACAGCTTTGCATACTATTGGCATTCTCTCAAGCAGCTTCATGAGGTAGTAGTACCCTGGAATGCATTTCAGTTAACAGGTGTGCCTTGTCAAACGTTAAATAGTGGAATGTCTTTCCTTCTTAATGAGTTTGAGCCAGTCAGTTGTGTTGTGACAAGGTAGGGGTGGTATACAGAAGATAGCCCTATTTAGTCAAATTATTATTATGACAAGCTCAAATAAGCAAAGAGAAACCACAGTCCATCACTACTTCAAGACATGAAGGTCTGTCAATCTGGACAATTTCAAGGACTTTGAAAGTTTCTTCAAGTGCAGTTGAAAAAAAACATAAAGCACTATCATGAAACTGGCTCTCATGAGGAAAGGAAGACCCAGAGTTGCAGAGGATAAGTTCCTCAGAGTTACCAGCCTCAGAAATTGCAGCCCAAATAACTGCTTCACACAGAGTTCAAGTAACAGACACATCTCAACATCAACTGTTCAGAGGAGACTGTGTGAATCAGGCCTTCATGTTCAAATTGCTGCAAAGACACCACTTCTAAAGGACACCAATAAGAAGAAGAGGCTTGCTTGGGCCAAGAAACACAAGAATTTGACAGGGTAGTCTAGTGGTTAGTGCTTTGGACTACTAACCAGAAGGTTGCAAGTTCAAACCCCTGAGCTGACAAGGTACAAATCTGTTTTTCTGCCCCTGAACAGGCAGTTAACCCACTCTTCCTAGGTCATCATTGAAAATAAGAATTTGTTCTTAACTGACTTGCCTAGTTAAATAAAATAAAATTAGACCGGTGGAAATCTGTCCTTTGGTCTGATGAGTCCAAATTTGAGATTTTTGCTTCCAACCGCCGTGTCTTTGTGAGACGCAGAGTAGGTGAACGGATGATCTCTGCATGTGTGGATTCCACCGTGAAGCATGGAAGAGGATGTGTGATGGCTTGGGTGTGCTTTGCTGGGGACACTGTGATTTATTTAGAATTCAGGGCACATTTAACCAGCATGGCTACTACAGCATTCTGCAGTGATACGCCATCCCATCTGGTTTGCGCTTAGTGGCACTATCATTTGTTTTTCAACAGGACAATGACTCAACACACCTCCAGGCTGTGTAAGGGTTATTTGACCAGGAAGGAGATTGATGGAGTGTCGCATCAGATGACCTGGCCTCCACTATCACCCAAACTCAACCCAATTGAGACGGTTTGGGATGAGTTGGACCGCAGAGTGAAGGAAAAGCAGCCAACAAGTGTTCAGCATATGTGGGAACTCCTTCAAGACTGTTGGAAAAGCAGGTGTGGCCCAACTTGTGACTGCTACTGTATATATTATTTTTGTTTCCTGTTTTGCATGTTATTTGGCATTAATATGTGTCACTTATCAGGTTGCAAACAACATAGTAAAGCCGCAAACATGGTCTCTTTTTTGCTTTCTTGAGTAAGGCAGCTACAAAATGCAGGTGTTTCAGCCTAGCTCACTGCTTTCTGTGGTGGTGGGGCAGCCAGGGGAAAACTCAGAGTGAAAGGGTTGGTAAAGTTCTCTAGTTGGGTCGGGTATTGGCTCAGTGCTCTGTCACTCATGGGGACACTACGTCACCGCAAAATCTAGAGCAAATAAATTCAAGCCGCCTGGGTGCTGCCATAGATTTACATTAGAAGTGCCCATCCAAGAAAGTTCAAGGTCATTGGCCACAGATACAATTAAGTCAAATCACCTTGTATCGACCGTAGTTTTGATTGGACTGATCATGTCAACATCATACTTTCAAAATCTTAGCTAGCAAGCTAGACAAGCAGTCATCACCATGAATCAAGTCGACAATCTACTGGCAAATGCTTTCCAATCCTTGTCATATAAAGAGAAATTATAGATAAAATGTATCGGTGGTCATCGGCCATTTTTTTCCCCCCAGAGTTCCCAGTTGTTGTCAAAGAAGTAGAAATCTAGAGAATGCCAGTCTTTGATGACAAAGTTTTATGACAACATTTGCCCACAAGAAGGACCGCTGAACCGCCTTCCTGTTCAAGTGAGCACAGCACAACAAGGTGAGTCCAAAAATGTATTGTTGCTACCGCATAAATTAAGTACAATGCCATGGAGATATGTATACTGTAGCTAAGAAAGTAATACTAAGTGTATGTTGTGTTGTAAACTGTTAGTAGCCCATGTGCCTCACCCTAGAAATGTGGTACCTTTCCCCATCATAACTTATTCTACTGTTCTGACTTGGTGGTGCACATGTAGCCTGTTTTAGAGAAATGTAATCATCTAATATTATACGAGCTTTCATTGTCTGCTTATATGCCCCCTTTAATTATACTACGTTCTGACATGGTGTACAGGGAGAATACCGTAAAAATTGCCCATATTTTGAATTCTGTTGCTGTACATTTTAAAAGTGCTGAACAAATAGTTATTTTGACTACGTCAGTCCTAGCTCGCTCATTAATGTCTTAATCCAAATTACAGATTACCTCTTATCCCCTCGTCATCCCCTTATGCCATAGTTTGTACATCTCAATTATCAGTAAAACACATTTGTTTAAGCAAGTCAGCCATATCCGCTATGTTTTTCTAAAAGTCAGTAAATGAGGCTGAATGAACTGTTTCGCTGCCAGACAAGGCTCCGCTGATAGCCAGGTGTAGCAGTGGTGCTGAAAAGAAAGCTCTGCTGTTGGAACAGTTTTATGTAGGCCCAAACAGTTTGTGGGCACCGTTTGTCACCATTACAGTGCAATTAATGTATTGTTTAGTGTTGTGTAGTGGCTTTGCTGGCATGCATCTACAATTTTTTTTGCAGAGTTTTCCCAACCAAGACTTACATGCTAAAATCGCCACTGCATTATAGAATGCAGTTTAAACCACCTTCGAGCAAATGTATCCAATGGGCTCTAGAGCGCCTATAGTCGTTTTCTTGTGCTTTGCCTTATTTCTTGATGTGCATCAGTTTTAGCGTGTAATATGTTTTATGGAAAAAGTGTTGGAAATAGGTGTCTCCATGATGACAATCTAAATAGCTGTCACAATCTTCAAAATGAGCGGACCAAGGCATGGAGTGTGTTGAGTTCCACATATTTTTAATACAAAGTGAAACTAAAAAACAAAACAACAAAACGACAAAGAACGTGACGTCGTAGTGCCTAAACACATTAACACAAACGATATCTCACAAATGGAGGATGGGAAAAAGCCTACCTAAATATGATCCCCAATCAGAGGCAACGATAAACAGCTGCCTCTAATTGGGAACCATATTAGCACCAACATAGAAATATATATATTAATCACGCCCTGACCTACTACACCATAGAGAACTAAGGGCTCTCTATGGTCAGGGCGTGATAGTACCCCCCCCCCCCCCCCCCAAAGGTGCGGACTCCGGCCGCAAAACCTGAAACCAAATGGGGAGGGTAGGGGGGGGCGTGATTAGTGTCGGTGGTGGCTCTGGTGCAGGTCGTAGCCCCCGCCCAGACCCTAGATCCGTCCATCACGCCGGGCTGATGCCTTGACTGGGCATCGGTGCAAAGGAGGGCTCCAGCCATGGAGTTGGGTTGGACGCCGTGCCTGGACTGGGCACCGGTGCAGAGGAAGGCTCCTGCCCTGGAGTTGGGTTGGACGCCATGCCTGGACTGGGCACTGGCACAGAAGAAGGCTCTGGCCATGGAGCAGGACTGGACACTGTGCCTAGACTGGGCATCGACGCAGAGGAAGGCTCCTGCCCTGGAACTGGACTGGACACCGTGCTTCTAAGCTCCGGACCGTTGCTGGAGGTTCCGGACCGTTGACCGTCGCCAGGTTGCACCAAACTGCTAACCGGATCCTCTGGCCGGATGTTGAGCAGAACACACTTGCACAATATCTCTCTCATCTCTCTCTCTCCCAACTTCCCCATAGCCTCCATGACAGTCTCTGGCTATTCAGGGCGAGTGCAGGGAGCAGGCACATGACGTACTGAGCAGGGGAGGCGCACTGGAGATCTGGTGCGTGGAGCAAGCACAGATGGCACCGGACTGATGACCCGATCTTCAGCGCGCCTGCGCTGCCGCCTACTCTTCGCCAACATCATTATCCGATATCCCTCTTCACACTGCTCCATCGACTCCCAGGCTGGCTCTGGCTCTCTCCTTGGGTCGACCGAGCACTTCTCTATCGCCTCCCAGATGTTATCTGGCTCTTCCCTCTGCTCAGCTGCCAGCTCCATGTTCCCCCCCCCCAAAAAAATATTGGGGTTTCTGTGGCCGCGGTCCCCGGCGTCGTCGCTGTCCTTCCACCTTCCTTGGTGTCTCCTTCCAATGAAGGGTCTCACATCCTCCCATGATTTTCTCCCATGTCCAAAACTCCTTTAAAAAAAAAAAAAAAAAACTTTATATTCACGCTGCTTGGTCCTGCGTGAATGGGATATTCTGTCACGATCTTCAAAATGAGCGGACCAGGGCTTGTAAGTAAACATTTCACTGTAAAGTCTACTGCTTACTTACAAGCCTGTAACCAACCATACTGTTTTATTTTTTTAACCAAAAATAAATAAAAGTAACAAATAATTAAAGAACAGCAGTAAAATAACAATAGCAAGGGCTAAAAACAGGGGTTACCGGTGGAGTCAATGCGTGGGGGCACGGGTTAGTCGAGGTAATTGAGGTAATATGTACATGTAGGTAGAGTTCTTAAAGTGACTATGCATAGATAATAAACAGAGAGTAGCAGCAGCGTAAAAGAGGGGGGGAAATGCAAATAGTCTGGGTAGCCATTTGATCAGATGTTCAGGAGTCTTATGGCTTGGGGGAAGAAGCTGTTTAGAAGCCTCTTGGACCTAGACTTGGCGCTCCGGTACCGCTTCCCGTGCGGTAGCAGAGAGAACAGTCTATTACGAGGGTGGCGAGGGCCTTTGACAGTTTTTAGGGCCTTCCTCTGACACCGCCTGTTATAGAGGTCCTGGATGGCAGGAAGCTTGGCCTCAGTGATGTACTGGGCCATACGCACTACCCTCTGTAGTGCCTTGCGATCGGAGGCTGCAGGCAGTGATGCAACCAGTCAGGATGCTCTCGATGGTACAGCTGTAGAATCTTTTGAGGATCTGAGGGCCCATGACAAATCGTGCCTTCTTCACGACTGTCTTGGTGTGCTTGGACCATGTTAGTTTGTTGGTGATGTGGACACCTAGGAACTTTAAACTCTCAAACTGTTCTGCTATAACCCCGTCGATGAGAATGGGGGCATGCTTTGTCCTCCTTTTCCTGTAGTCCACAATCATCTCCAGTGTTCTTGGCACAGGGACTATGGTGGTCTGCTTGAAACATGTTGGTATTACAGACTCAGACAGGGAGAGGTTGAACATGTCAGTGAAGACACTTACCAGTTGGTCAGCGCGTGCTCGGAGTACACGTCCAGGTAATCCGTCTGGCCCTGGGGCCTTGTGAATGTTGACCTGTTTAAAGGTCTTACTCACATCGGCTACAGAGAGCGTGATCACACAGTCGTCCGGAACAGCTGAAGCGCTCATTCATGTTTCAGTGTTACTTGCCTCGAAGCGAGCATAGAAGTAATTTAGCTTGTCAGGTAGGCTCGTGTCACTGGGCAGCTCGCGGCTGTGCTTCCCTTTGTAGTCTGTAATAGTTTGCAAGCCCTGCCACATCCGATGAGCATCGGAGCCGGTGTAGTGTGATCCGATCTTAGTCCTGTATTGACGCTTTGCCTGGCTTATCGGAGGGCATAACGGGATTTCTTATAAGCTTCCGGGTTAGAGTCTCGCTCCTTGAAATCGGCAGCTCTACCCTTTAGCTCAGTGAGGATGTTGCCTGTAATCCATTGCTTCTGGTTTGGGTATGTACGTACAGTCACTGTGGGGACGACGTAATTGATGCACTTATTGATGAAGCGAGTGACTGATGTGGTGTACTCCTCAATGCCATCGGAAGAATCATATTCCAGTCTGTGCTAGCAAAACAGTCCTGTAGCTTAGCATCTGCTTCATCTGATCACTTTATTATTGACTGAGTCACTGGTGCTTCCTGCTTTAGGTTTTGCTTGCAGTCATCTTTGCAGGACGGCCACTCTTAGGGAGGGTAGCAACAGTGCTGAACTTTCTCCATTTATATACAATTTGTCTTACCGTGGACTGATGAACATCAAGGCTTTTAGAGATACTTTTGTCACCCTTTCCAGCTTCATGCAAGTCAACAATTCTTAATCTTAGATCTTCTGAGATCTCTTTTGTTCAAGGCATGGTTCACATCAACAATGCTTCTTGTGAATAGCAAACCCACATTTTGTGAGTGTTTTTTTTTAATAGGGCAGAGCAGCTCTAACCAACATCTTCCATTTCGTCTCATTGATTGGACTCCAAGTTAGCTGACTCCTGACTCCAATTAGCTTTTGGAGAAGTCATTAGCCTAGGGGTTCACATACTTGTCACAACCTGCACTGTGAATGATTAAATGATGTAGTAAATATAGACAAGAAAAATGCAATATTTTGTTTAAGCAGACAGTGTTTGTCTATTGTTGTGATTAAATGAAGATCAGATCAAATGTTATGACGAATTTATGCAGAAATCCAAGTAATTTCAAAGGGTTCACATGCTTTTTCTTGCCACTGTACGTCAACCACAGCTTTCATATCAACAGTAGTGTCTCTACCTACTTCAGTCCCATTCCTGTTGCCGTAGAAAATACTTGTGGTGTCTAGCATTTCCTGTCTATTCCCTACTAGCACATAGCCGTTTCTCTGTGAAGTTTTGACGTATTCTCTTTACCTGCCTAGTTATGATAGTGTGGATAGAGGGTATGGGTGTGCCCTTTCTTCCTCTAACCTCTTGTTTTTTTCTCAGCTGCTGTCTCTTGGTTGGGTGACGCAGCGTGGCTGTGGCTCAGGTCGTGATGGGCCTGCAGACACTGACACCTGCAGACTGCTCTCCAAGCCTGGGGCCCAGCATCGATATGCTCCGTGTGCAGTGCATGATGGAGGTGATGGGGAGGAGATGGACACCACCCTCTCACCGGGGGCCCAGAGCCTCATGGACCTGATGCAGTTTCAGCAGAAGGTGGGTCCATCTCTTGTCAAATCAGCAGTCACCAATACCAGCCAATAGAAGCCTCAGTGGAAAATTACACAGGCCGGAATTACACAGTAGACAGTGGCTTTATTGTATTGTTCAGTCTTCTAACCACTAATATAGCCCTCGGATAGCGAGAATCTCTAACTAGTGAACACAAAAGACGGTCAATGTATTGCATGTTAATTATTTTTCCGGAACAAAGCATGACGCATTAAGATGGTTTCTGTCCCTCCTCATGGGCAGTGGGGCTCTCTCTGCTCTGGCTAGAGGAACTAACTCTCTGCAGCTACAGCTGACATCCAACCTCAGCCTTCAGTCAGCACCAGCCTCCAGTCAGACGAGATGTCTGGCTCTGTTTCAACAGATCCATGTCCCCAGTCTCGGGTAGCCTCCAATAACCACACCGGCTTGGCAGACATGATGTCACCCTTCTTTAATGGTCAGCCAGGAGGACGGAGGCCCAGACATGCTCCCTATGCTGCAGAGTGTGTGTGGGTAGGTGACGCAGCTCCGCATCGAGGATTCAGCAAAAACATCCAACGGCCCACAATGAGTAGGCTGGTAGTGGCTTTATGGTGAGGTTAACTACAACGTAGAGCTCCCTCTAAAGGTTTACATGGTAGTGTGTATGGTGGGAGTAGAATGCAGTCAAGTCGATGGAGGAGGTTGAGGGCCATGCGTCCTCCAAAACACGACCCTGCCAAGCCACACTGCTTCTTGTCACACTGCTCGCTTATCCCGCAATCCAGCTGCACCAATTGTGTCGGAGGAAACACTGTTCAACTGGCGACCGTAGTCAGCTTGCAGGCACCCGAAGTCAGCTTGCAGGCGCCCGGACGGCCACATGGAGTCACTAGAGCGCAATGGGACAAGAACATCCCTGCCGGCCGAACCCTCCCCTAACCCGAAGGACGCCGGGCCAATTGTGCGCCGCCTCATGGGTCTCACAGTCACGGCCGGCTGTGACAGAGACTGGGATCAAACCTGGGTCTGTAGTGACACCTCAAGCACTGCGATGCCGTGCCGTAAACCGCTACCCCTCTCGGGAGGCCCCTGTCAGCGGTTTTGTAGTGGTTCTGGTTGCATTGTGGTGTGTCTGTGTTAATATTAGAGTAAATGTCTTTGTTAGGGTTTGTGGCCCTATGACAGTAATGGCTGTCCAACCTGTAAGCATAGGAGAGGATATTTTGAAGTGCAATGTAAGCGGGTTAACATGGGAGGGCAACAGATCCAAAGAGCTACTGTAATTCCTATGAAAACCTATTCTGTGATGGATTGTCTTGCACTGACTCCAGCCCCTTGCACTGACTCCAGCTCCTTGCACTGACTCCAGCCCCTTGCACTGACTCCAGCCCCTTGCACTGACTCCAGCCCCTTGCACTGACTCCAGCCCCTTGCACTGACTGAACCCAATAACCTGAACCCAATAACCCAACTCACCAGAGACCAGCTGCTATCTTCACTGTAGTTTTACCACTTATATTTGTTTGTCAAATAATGTCTGACTGTTTGTTAATTTGACTCCCTTTCATATTCTGTATGTTAACAGATGGTTTTGAACGAGTGCACCGTGTGATCAAGTGTGAAAAATTTAAATATAGTTTGTAAAAAAAAAAACTACAAAAGGCTTTGCATTATTCTTTGAGCAAGAGCAAATATAACAATGATTTTAACAAAACGTGCTCTCCCACCTCTGTTCTCCATAGTATGCAACAGAACGTTCCTCTGTAATGTCATTTGTTTTATGTTGGCCATGGTGGAGCACTAGGTGGAGCCGTTGGTTTGGTTTCTTTGGAAGAACTTCATTGCTGTGTCCATGAACAGGGCACCACACCCCGGGCTGATCTTCCCAGGAAAAGCTCAGCTGGCTAAATGGATAAGGATTATGTAAAACATTAATTTATGAGAAAGATTTGCTGGTTGTTTGGTGTGGATTATAATACCAGCCAAGCCAATAAAGAAGTATGTCTCTGAAGAAAAATCCTTTGTGTAAATTGTGATCAGGCATCAAACTGGATTGAAACAGTTAGCGCTTTGGTTATAAACAACTTTGTATTCACCTATCTCAGAGTGCTGATTTAGGACCAGTTCTCCCTTTTCAGATTATAATGAACAAGTGTATACGGATAGGGGAGACCTCATCCTCGATCAGCATTCCGACTCTGAGATGCCTAGCCCTTGTACTGCTGTTACCCTGTGGTGTCTGCCACTGCGTAACTTTCCAACTCGGGTTGATGTGGATGTATGTCTGTGTTGTGTCCACCCCGCTGATCTTTCTGCACTCACCCTGTAACGGTTTTCTTGTGGTGAAGGAGAGGCGGACCAAAATGCAGCTTGGTTAGTTTTGTGCATCTTTAATAAAGATGAAAGTACAACAATCTACAAAACAATACACGTGAAAAAAACAAAACAGTCCTGTCTTGTGCCACAAACACAAAGACAGGAACAATCACCCACAAAACCCAACACAAAACAGGCTACCTAAATATGGTTCCCAATCAGAGACAATGACTAACACCTGCCTCTGATTGAGAACCATATCAGGCCAAACATAGAAATAGACAAACCAGACACACAACATAGAATGCCCACCCAGCTCACGTCCTGACCAACACTAAAACAAGGAAAACACACACGAACGATGGTCAGAACGTGACACACCCAGTGAGCCAAGTCACAGAGTGAGACAGTGTTTTCCTCCAGGACCTGTATAGTATACATACAAACAGACAGCTTCAAACCAACCAAACCACAGAACCTCAGGTCAGTGGTGGTTGACTGGACCCAGGCAGACAGAACCAGGGCACAGCTGCCTGTGAGCAAACAGCAGGTCCTGGGCCGCTCACTGAGGAAAGGAAGTGAAGTGGTTCCAACTGTATCAACAATGTCTGACTGTTGCTGCTCCAACTCCGTCTGGCCTGGGTTGGAACACAGCGTGGGTTTTTATGAAGAGAACAAATCAAAGTTCTGCCAGGCTTACAGGTTTTTGTTGAACCTGTTGGACGAGGAGCATTCAGAGGTATCAGAGCATGAATGCTGAGTATCAGAGTACGTTGGCATGTTAGTTAGCACGGCAGTATTCTCATTTGGCCCCAGCCAAACTGATATTTAACCTGCGTATGACTCATCCGATAAATTCAACTCAAATGATTAATACACGTTCATCACATCCTTAGCATTCATCCACACCGTAAATGTGGCCTCTCAGGGGCCTCCACTATATGTAGTCTAGGTAATCACCAACGCATGGAAACTACATTAACAGCAGATCACTTAGTTTGACTGATGGGACATTTACTGTTTTTCCAGAAACCTTGAGCTATCATTTACAGTACAATTGACCAAACAGTTCATCGGTGAGGTCTCTGTAACTGATAGGTCACACTGTGGTGACGTTCCTAAAATGGCACCCATATCCCTATGGGCCCTGGTCAAAAACAGTGCACACTATCTAGGTTCCCTGGTTTAGCTGAGCCCAAAGAACGTACAACGGAACGGACACTCTGTAGAGTATTATGTCATGGACCCTTCCCTGTATATACCTCACCTCATACTGTGGTTAATTCATATTAATCTGGTACTTAATGTCGCAACCCAGCAGGTCACTGTGAGGGTATATGGGAGGAGGTGACCTTAATCAAATGTAAGAGATGACCATGGTTTAAGAGATGACCTAATTCTGTCTTTGTTTTGCTGCACGTGGTAGCGGCCCATGTCCTGCTTGTCCCCATAATGACCTGAGATATATATTGTGCACGCGCACACACACACACACACACACACACACACACACACACACACACACACACACACACACACACACACACACACACACACACACACACACACACACACACACACAGTTCAGCTGAAACCACAGCTGTGGTCACATATTTACAAGCTGTGTGTGTTTTCCCTCCCCTGCCTTGGGTCATGTAATAGAGCCAGATGGTGGTCAAATATTCTCCTTCCTGCTCTTAAACCTGGTGAGGTGATCGCCCTCAGAGACAGTTGATTAAGTCCGGTGTGTCATCTTTAAAGTGCCTTGACATGCTCTCAGAGAGGTTTAAAGGGGTTTATGCTGACCGTGTTGTTGTTTTCTCAAATCCCAGATTGCTCCTCTAAACTTCTAATTTAAAACCTGTAGAACGACACTGTCTGTCATAATGACTAGGGAGTCAGAAGTTTTTCCCTGGTCAGGCTTTGTGGTCAGAAAAAACTCATGGCCCTATAAAGTAATGGCTGCAAAACCTGGGAGAATAGAAAGGATACTGAATGTTTTGGTCTCCTGAGTGGCGCAGTGGTCTAAGGCACTTCACCTCAGTGCTAGAGGTGTCACTACAGACCCTGGTTCAATTCCAGGCTGTATAACAACCGGCTGTGATTGGGAGTCCCATAGGGGGGCACACAATTGGTCCAGAATTGTCCGGGTTAGGGTTTTGCCGGGGTAGGCCGTAATTTGTGTTTAACTGACTTGCCTAATTAAATGAAGGTTAAATTAAAAATAAATGTTTGAGTGACAGTTCCAAAGAGAGATACAGTACTTTATTCCTATGAAACCTCATGTCAGGGTTATGTTTTTGTTGTCAGACCTGGTAGAGTAAATCTGGCCTGTGCTTTACAGAATCATCTTAAAGGATCTTGAGCTTTGGCAGTGAGTAGGTGTTCAATATCTAAAGCCATTTATGAGTTAGGTTTATGAGCTTTCAGATTTATAAGGCTCTCTTTTCCCATATCAAGTACACATGGCAATGATAATATAAAAGGAGTTAAACTAGGTTTTTATGTAGCAGGCACATGATCATACTGTGACTTATTTGGTTAGGAAAGCCAATGTGACCATGATTGATTGATTACATCTATGCATGCTTCGACGAAAACAACACAGTGCATGAGAGCCCCCACTGTCCCAGAGGACTGGGTGATCTCACTCTCCGAGGCGACGTGAGTAAGGCTTTTAATCTGGTCAACAATCGCAAGGCCGCGGGGCTGGACAGTATTCCAAGCCGCATTCTCAGAGCACGTGCAGACCAACTGGCAGGCATCTTCACTGTCATTTTCAACCTCTCCTTGTCCCAGCCCGTAATCCTCATGACTCATGCGGACCACCATCACTCCTGTTCCCAAGAACTCTTAGACGACCTGCCACAATGACTACCGCCCTGTAGCACTTGCATCTGTAATCATGAAGTGCTTTGGCCATGTCCGTCATGGCACACATCAACTCCATCATCCCAGACACCCTAGACCCCCTCTATTTGCATACCGCCCCAACAGATCTACAGACAACGCAATCTCAATTTCCCTTCACACTGCCCTCTCCCATCTGGAAGAGGAATACCTATGTGAGAATGCTGTTCGTCGACTACAGCTTAGTATTCATCACCATAATGCCCTCCGTGCTCGTCACCAACCTCGGGACCCCTGGAATTGATCACTTCCCTCCGCAACTGGATTCTGGACTTCCTGACGGGCCGACCCCAGGGCATGAGGGTAGGTAACAACACCTCCGCTATGCTGACCCTCAACACGTGGGCCCCCCAGGGGGTGTGTTCTCCATGCTCCCGTCCGGCAGGCGATACCGGTGTATCAAGGCTCAGACCAACAGACTCCTAAACAACTTCTATCCGCTGGCCATAAGACTGTTAGATGGCAAACAACTACTGCTTTCCCTCTCCTACAGACTATCCACAGTGGCTCATCCACAGGTCTCTACCCACTCAGACACACACCTTCGCTGCTCTATACAAAATTTGTATTGATTCGATTTATTAGTTCCATTACGCTGCTGGTCATTGATTATCTATTGATCTATTTATCCTGCTACTGGTCACTATTACTCCTGTTTACATGTCAGTATATATTACCATTAGTATATTATCATAAGTATTTATATATTCCTGCTACCAGTCACTTTTCAGCCCTGTTTACATGTATATTCTACTATCAGAACTTTTTTTTATGTATAAATCTACCTCAACCATTCCAGTACTACCGCACATTGAATAAGGTACTGGCACTGACCTTGTATAGACTTGCATTCTCGTGTTTCTTCAACCTGTTTCGTACTTCTTGTGTTTTTTACATTCTATTTTCTATTATTATCTATATTCTTATTATTATCAATGTATTGTCAGTGCAAAGAGCTCTCAAGTAAGAATTCCAATGTGCTGTTTTACGCCTGTTGTATTCTGCGCATGTGTCGAATAAACTTTGACACTGAAGCGACAACAACAATGAAATGGGAGTACAACACATCGAGGAGCCTAAAATGTATTTCCAATATGCTTCTCACTCAGGCAAAACTGTCAAGGCAAGGCTCATGGTACTGTAAGAGTGGAAGCTGGAGTTGATTGTCGTTGATTAGTAATGTCTGACCTGTGTCTAGCAATTCCTGTCTGTACATCCAGACCTTAGCAGTATTCTTCTCCCTTATTGGCTGAGCAGTGGCATACAGGCAGTCCAGCTCCCAAACCATACAGAGGGAGCAGCCGGACAGTATGTAGAGCAGCCAAGCTGGATGTGTACACTGGGTTATTGTGTGACTTCACTCGATGTGTATAGTTCAACTGTCAACATTCATGTAGTCCGAGTTAGGATTTTCAGAACGGTAACGAACACCAGTTTTTTTTCAAAATCTTTTTATTCCCTCTGTGAAATTTTCGTCAAAACATATCAAGAGAAATACAATTTTAAAAAACACAACAATATCAACAGTAACAAAAACAACTACAAAACTACGGTAATCTGCGACACCCACTTTTCTATCTGATTGAGGTGGGTACTCTGTGCAAGGACGTTAGTAGAGTATAAAAACAAACGTGATGGCATTAATCAGTTTCACTGAGAGCGAAGTGTCTTTTTGACTCATACACAAGGAAAACATTTTAATACAAAAGAGTAGCAGGGTGCTAAAATATGTCTGTATTGCCCTGGATGCATTTGAGGTCCCAGAGGTTTCAGTGTGGGCCTCAGGGGGAGGGGGGGGGCACTCGTAGTTACAGGTTTTATGGTAGGGTGTGGATCCAGACACACCATCCCGGTTGAAGTCTGTGGTTTTTAAAACACTGAGAACCAGCTCGTGGTTGCCTAGAGGTCAAGGGTCAATATCCTCGGGGACGACGGTGAGCATGATGTCCTCGTTCCCCCGCCGGACCACCATTCGCAGCGTGTCGTCCCTCTTGATAGAGCTGCTGACATCACTGGCCGAGGTGATTCGCTGGCTGTTGATGGTGATTATGACGTCACTCTCCTGCAGGCCACCTCTGTGGAGAGGAGAGAGGAGTTAGGAGCATGTAGCAACAAAGGAATGTGCTTTACTGATATAAAGTAGAGTACGTAAGACTCTCTAAGAAGTGCATACCATTAGGTTTCAACCCACAGAATATAAATAGACCTTCTTACATCTGTGAAGAAAGAGTTTTCCCCATTCCAAAAAAAGCTAAATGAATTTACAGAGGCAGTAACATTCTTCTTAGACACTGTGAGAAACTAAATCTGACCATAGTCTATGAAAAATCTAAGCGCCCTCGTTACCACAAATACCCATCGGACAAAAGGAAAGCTATTCATTTCCTTCAGTGGGAGACTGCTGCCTCAGCGCAAATTATTTTATGTGGCCACAAAAAAAATATACAAAGACAGTGCATTCTGTTAGGAGTGAGTAACCTAGATAGACTGCCCTATCATGCTGTTTATGTGGTCATGAAATGCTAATTCATTGTGCTACGAGGCCAGTCTATTTTTAAGACCAGAGGACAATGAACTCCAAGCAACCTTTATGGGACTAAAAGAGACTACAGCCGTCCAAATGCTTCCTATCCGAAACAGTTTTTGCTTGTAGTATGACAATTTGTAATGATTTTGTTAATTTTGGTCTTCCGCAACATTTTTTCCCGGGTGTTGGCGCACACAAAACATTTTCTCGAGGCAAGACAAAGTTCAGGAGCCGAAGCCCTGTCGTCGGTCAATGGTCAACAGTGGAAATGTGTTTGTTGTAATTCAACGATTGTTGACTCTTTTTAACGCACATTTTTTCACTTGAGAAATATTGCACCGAACATCTTAGATGTAAAATTGAACGACTAAGGTCTCCTCTGCAAAAATGTAAAAAGGAATGACAGATTTCTGACGACGGCATCTCAAGATGGACAAACAGCGCCAGCCGAACCGAAGCGTGTGGAAGCCTTTAGCCAACTACCAAAGGAGTCCTCAAATGCTCCTGTCCGAATCCAAGGTCAAGGACTTGAACTGTTGGCTCATGTTTGTACTGATTTGAGTCGGTCCACCTACTTCTGGTTCAGGTATCAGTAAACTACTACTTACGTCTCAGCTGGTGTTTTTGGGATGACCTCGATGACATATGCCCCTGAGGTAACATCAGGGAAGTCTGATGTTCTCTCCTTCAGCTCCTTTGCAAGCCTATGACCAATGAAAATAGAGAGATAAGTGTTTAAGTATTTGGAAGAATTTCATTCCCAAGATGAACCTGGCTGGCTGAAACTTACGTTGGAGTGAGAGTCATCATCCTCACACCGATGTACTTCTTCTTTGGTAATAATCTACCTAAAGAAAAGAGGATAAACACTACATAAGCATTATCAAGATGATAAACATTGAACACGTAATATGCAGGACCTGATTAAAACCATGGCTGTGAACCTTTAGATAGGTCTAGCACAATATTCGTATAGTCGTCTAACCGACAATAAGCGTACAAATAAGTACAAATAAGTTGTCTTAAAACAGGCATTTTATGAGTGGGGGGGGTTTCAACTTTATTTTCAAGTAGATAGAAATAACCCAATAGTAGTCTAAACCATTTGTTTTTTTAAACGGGGGTGTCACCAAAGCCGAGTTGTATTCATTAGGTGTTTCATAGATCATTTTCAAATGTGCACTAATTTATGACGCATTACAAGCTCAAAACCTTTTTTCAAAAAAAAAAAAAGACAATTATGACAACGCCTTTGGCAATTTAAATGACAATGAATTGTCACCTAAATATCCATAATCGTCACAGCCCTACCTTTAGACTGTCTGCCGTGGGACTCTGCCAAGAACTGACGGATCTTGTCTGAGGGGATGGCGAAGGAGATTCCTGCTGTCACCTTCAGTGTGTTGATCCCGATCACCTCTCCGTCCTGAAGACAGAAACAACACACACACACACACACACACACACACACACACACACACACACACACACAGACAGAGGTCTCTTAGTCTAGTCCCACTTTCACTCTAACAGCTCATTTAGCTCCACTGATACGTATTTAATGCCACGTTTTCAAATAAAACCTACTAAACGCTGCTTTTGAGGAAACATAGGTCTTTACTTATGTGGATAAAAACAATGGTGCTATCGCTAAATGCTGCAACGTGTAACTGCTTGCCAAGGTTTACATATGGATTCATATAGCCTTGTCTAGCCCCCTTCGGAGGCGTCTTTATTCAAATACATCCTCCAGACGTCTCATAGATTTACATGAAACATATTCTAGGAGATGCAATCCTTATCAATAACAAATGATATCTTACCAGATTGACCAGGGGTCCGCCAGAGTTCCCATACTGAAAAGGAACAGCATTCAGGTTAAAGGGCTGATCAGATGGTAGATCTACACTTCCTTCCTGTGTAATGGGGAAAATAAGGAGGAGCTACTGTTGTGCATTCCACAACTAAATGCCCTGTGCTGATATAGATCACAGCTGTGTGTGTGTGTGTGTGTGCGTGTGTGCGCGTGTGCGATGATGTGTATGTATCCCTCACGTTGATGATAGCGTCAGTCTGGATATATTCCATATCAGAGTTCCTCAGGCCCAGCTCCTTGCCTCCTCTTTGGGTGGTGCTGACGATACCTGTGGTGACCGTGTTCTGCAGGGAGAAGGGGCTGCCGATGGCCACAACGAACTCACCAGGCCTCAGGTCAGCTGAACGACCCAGCAGCAGCACCGGCAGTTTTGTCTAAACAAAGGGACACAGGACTCAGATCAGTCAAGATGTTCACATAGATTCATCCTGTGATCGTTACAAAAAAGGGGACAAGGAAAAGTAGAAATGTACTGTGCGTTCTGAACAGAAACAATGCGTACGGTATCTACGGTAACAAGACCACCCCTCTTTGGAGACACAGCTGAAGTGCCTTTGCTACATTCTGTTTGTTCATGTACAACATAAATAGCCCAGCGCCAGTTGAAATACATATGGGGGTCAACATAAAGTTCCACAAAAATCTATTGAAAGGAAGTTGTGATGCCTGAAGCTATTATGTGCCATGACGTCGGGATACTCTGCATGCTTTCTTAAAACATACCAAGGCAGTGAACTACCACTTCATCCATCTCAATGACACAATCTACAATAGACATTAACAATGCCAGGAGAACGGATTGGAGTTCTATGGTTGGATCTATGGTAGGTTGTGGCAAGGTTACACCAGACCTTCATATTAATAGGACAGGACAGGGCAGCGGGGTCAGGGAACTTTGCGATGAGGATACAGTCACAGTATATGAGGAGAGGAACCATTGCCCCCCCTCCCGACACCCTGGGCTCAGTGCTCCAGGAATCCAGACCTGATATCCAGACTTGACACAGGAATAGCAGGCCGCTCCCTGGCCGACAGCCCTAAGCACTCTACCAGATGGGCTGGAAGTCAGATAAACGAACACGGGGGTCAGGTGGATGGAATGGGACTGGGAGGAATGGCTTTTGGCACATGGTGACATGTCTGCCAATGTGTCTTTCTGCCACCCATCTGTCACACTGTCACACTTACTGGGTTACAGAGTCTAGGATTTTTTTTTTTTTTACATACACACAGTGGGATAATACTATAGTACTACTATAAGAGTACTATAATACTACTGTATATTTGTAATTGGACAGTTTTGTCTGTGTTGTTGTTACACACATACTGTAAGATACCGTACACACACAGTCATACACCATCTAGCACAGGCCATCTTAGTGAAATATTACCATACACAAGACGGGAATCTGAGTTTCCTCTGGGATCCACTGCGGAAGTGGCCTGGCCATCACTTGATCAAGATTCCACTTACTAAACATTTCCTAGTAATTCCTCAAATGAGCGTAGGGAGTCCATGAAAACAGTAGATGACAAGAAACAAAATGACAGTATTACACTTGAGATCCAGCCAGGTATAGATCCAGGACCATAGAACTCCCAAGATAATGGCACCTGAATACACGTTTGAAAAGATACAGTATCTCAGGATTTATATCTACCTCCGGAGGCAAACAACTCATGTATAGTACAGTACCTTGCGCTGTATACCTCAATCGCTCTAGTCTAGTGAGGACGAGGGCTTTGAGTGCCACTGTGTTTTCTTCAGGCAGTGAGAGACAGACTGACAGACAGGAAGTGTTTTGCAATCCACGGTGTTGTACCAGATGCATTATCAGACCACGCGTCTCCCCTCCTCCACCCCCCTTTAACCCTTCCACTCCCCTCTACCCTCCTCCATCATCCCCCTTCATCTGCTCGAGACAGCTGGCCCCCCTCCCAGTCCCAACAAGCACCCAATGCAATGAACTCAATCCACCCACACACTAGTCTAACTGTTACTGTGAAGACGTGCAGAGGCACGCCTCTCGCAAACATCCTGTAAAATACCCTCCGTGTACTGTAAGGAATTACCTTGGAAAATAAAATAATGACTGCGGTTGTGAGATGCAATTATGAAATATTTGCTAGCAAGGTGAGTGGAAGGCTACACATGATCTTTGGTTCTGTCTCAAATGACACCCTATTCCCTATAGTGCCCATAGGGCTCTGGTCAAAAGTAGTGCACTATATAGCGAATGCAGGGATGCAGGGCAGCAAAACGACTTGTCTGTCCTTGAGTATTAAATTGAGTAACAGGACCCAAGACTTATCGCTGGTGCACATTAGCATTTTTTACTAACGTTTTTTGAGCTCCCTTGTTAGTAGGGGACCTCGGTCAACTCTCAGTGACTGGGATTACATTTGCTGCTGAGTCTGATACAGTGCCAGTGTGGAATGGTGAGAGACAGGTCTGTGTGTGCCAGTGGAAATGACCAGGCTGTCAGGGGGGGGGGGGGGGAGCCATTAGTCTATGTTGCTGTCTGTTGCTGCTCAGGTGATTGACGAGGCACCTGTTGGCAAAGTGTGTGAGGTTTTGTGTGTGAGCTTGGTCTGTCAGGCCTGGACGTATTTGTGCTTGTATCTATGTGTCTGGACCTGAGCCAATGGGGACTGAACAGTCAGACCACCAACAGAGTTACTGTAGATTGATTTGCTCAGTGCTGATTAATGCTGAAATGAAATATAAAAAGACACAATTAAGCAATAAGGCACCTCGGGGGTGTGATATATGGCCAATATACCACGGCTAAGGGCTGTTCTTATGCACGATGCAATGCAGATTGCCTGGATTACAGCCCTTAGCCGTGGTATATTGGCCATATACTGTACCACAAACCCCCAAGGTGCCTTATTGCTATTATAAGCTGCTTACCAATGTAATTAGAGCAGTAAAAATAAATGTTTTGTCATACCCATGGTATACTGCCTGATATACCAGGGCTGTCAGCCAATCAGCATTCAGGGCTCGAACCACCGAGTTTATAATATACTATTAATCATAGACAACAGGACTGTGATTACCAATAAAAGCAAAGAGTGTTATACACATATAATAAATCCAGAACTGCATGTTAAATATTGTCTATCGTCAAATTGTTTGCAAACATTTTGAAAAGCAGCTTGTGTTTCCATTTGGGATGAACAACACAGTAAAGCTGTCAAAGAGCTAGTGTACAACCTGTTTTATCCCAGATTTACCAGTCTGTATTCAAGGTCAATCACACATCCTTTTGGAAAACTCATTCTGCTACTGCTACGTTCTCCTGCCAGGAAAGGGAGGACCTTACTTTTCCTCCCTTCTCATAATTCCTTCTAGCCTTGCGCACTTACATACACACGTACGCGCTCGTGTTATGGACGTCAGATTGCTTGCTTAGCGAGGACCACTTCCACCGCCAATGCGGTTCATACCTGGGTCGAACCCGGGACCTCTGCTTTGCTAACACACGTGACTGCCCTCCTTGACCACGTTCCAACGGGTTGAGCCACTCAAAAGGCCACAATCAGATGGCTCCATCTGCGACATTTCAAGCTAGCTGTGGAGTGAGCTAAGTCTGTTACACATGCAATCCATTGTCAGACTTTATCAGAGACAAATGATAAAAACTCTTCAGTTGTGGATTTATGATGTCGAAACTGGCTGTGGCAAACCACATAAAAAGTCACAAGCTATTGAGCAGCATCCAGGAGTTAGCCAGGGGCCTGAGGGGATTCACAACAAGGTGGCACAGAAAGAAGCCTGCAATGCTCCAGACACACCCCTCAAACATGCACACACACATGCACGCACGTGCACACTCTACACAATATTCTGTCTTTGCTTGCATACGGGCCAGCAGAGACTCTCTCTTTAATTCTGCTAAGGCCACAGCTGAGTGTACAGTGTTCCCACAGCCCCCCCCCCCCCCCCCCTCTCTCTCCTTGTGTGGCTCTCCAGTCTGGCAAACACCTTTTCCACTTCCTCTAGTGTAAAAAAACCTTCCTGTCCCCAGGCAGGAGCTGTTCTTCACATTGAGTCAATCATGCATGGTGAGAGAGAGAAGGCTTCCACTGAAAATAAGATTGAAGTCTGTCATAACTCTATTAGTCCACCGGACCCGTCTGTGACTGACCTGGACAAGGTGCCTAAGGGGTTACGCCGGTCTGGCTGTCTCCTGTCTGAGGAAAGACAAATGGGAAAATGGCCTAACTTTAAGAAATGGGGCAATTGGACTTGATAGTGTGTTTTCTTTCACTGGTTCCTGTCTGGCACCAACCATAGCAAGGATGAGCATCTGAAGTGATTCATCATTTCCCTCTTTCTGCCGATGGGATCTTTCCCCAAACCAACTTTCAACCGATGACAAATGCTCTCTGAGGCTGAAAAGGGGAAAAACAAACACACACACTCACACACTTACATAACCCATTCCAATAAAGGCTCATCAATTCCAGATTTTGACTAGAATGTCAATTTTCAGTCCAGGCAGATGGAAAAAGTGACTGGCTGTTCCTAGATCAGGGACAAGGTCAGTAAATCATATTCAAACACTCAAGACTCTGGGATTACGTTTTCAGGACCTGACTCTGTCTGTTCCTCTCAACTGTTTGTTGCTATGGACTTAGCAGCTCTAGACAAACTTACCATGTCACTGTTTTCTTTCTAGTTAATAAGAGACACAGCAAATCCCTCCGGACAGATGTCACTGAGGACTTAACAGTGCTACACAAAATCTCCCAGAGATTTGCAAATCGGGGAATCTTTTTCCTGAAATCTTCATGTCCCTGAAGGTGCAACAGGCCCAAAGACATCACTCAGAGCCAATTGAGAAAAACACAAGCCTGGGAATGCCAGCGTCCGGTGGAGGCATGTAATTGGGATGTCTTTCATCTCTAGAGCTTGCCTCTCTTGTGTCTAACAGACTCCACTCCAATTGAATGACACATATGTTACAAATGTCCTCTTAAGTAGAGTGCAGGCTTTAGCCTGGTTTCGAAGTCTTACCGCACGCCACAGAGAGAGGTGGATATCGGGGAATTTCCACACGAGATGGACAAGACAGAACCCCCGGAAAGAATGCAAGGATGAGACACTCCAACTGAGTGATGACTTTGTTGATGCCAGTGTCACAACTCAAAAATTCCATCTCTCTCTTTGGTACTTGTTTGATTGGCACAAATTGACGAGGTGGATGAAACCACAGGTGTGAAGAGTCTGCCTATGGGCTGGGATGGGTTGGGCCCCTTCTCTTCTCTGTGGTTTGGATTAGTCATGGTCGAATAGGAAACATGAGCTGGCGCACACCCAGAGAAAATGATTTGATGTAAACTCCCCGTCATTTATTTGGTAAATCACCAACGTTTCGGCATCACCGTGCTTTAGAATCACTGGGAGTTTATACATAGAGTGTGCAACTCTATTCTTTAAAAAAACATTTTTATAGCTTATTGGATTAGTCATGGAACATGGAAAAAGTGCAGCAGGATAAAGACAACATCTGCTGGATGGAGAGACGGTATGGTAGAGGTTTAACAGCTGTTTAGTTTACCTAAAACCGGTTTACTTTGTACATGTTTTTGATTGATTCACCATACTCCGCCATCTGTGTGGGGCTGTTGAGACGACTCGGTCTCTGTCAAGAAGATTCAACAAAGTTTCTCAACGTGGTCTTCAGACCGTATCTTAACTTGATGCCGGTAAAAATCTCTCATTGACATCAATGAATGATTGATGAAAACTCTCGTTACGTAACGCTCGCAAACTTCACGTTAGAATTCAGGCTGTCATTCTCAACAGTAGCAGTGTAACAAAGGGTTAACTTTGGCCTCAGAGTTGGACAGCATCTCTTTGCTTAATGCAGACAGTAATACGCCTCCACCTGTGAACCACATTGCACCAGGATCTTCCTCTTTACAGTACATCTGACTACTCAACGGCCTTCATATAAACAGGTCTGGTTCATTTGAGGCTATTTCAGGTGAAGATCACACCTCTTAAGGATCAGACCCTTTTTTAAAAATGTTTGCCTAAAAAAAAAATCAAACTGCCTGTGGCTCAGGACCTGAAGCAAGGATATGCATATTCTTGGTATCATTTGAAAGCAAACACTTAGAAGTTTGTGGAAATGTGAAATGAATGTAGGAGAATATAACACATTAGATATGTTCCATTATCTTTGAAATGCAAGAGAAAGGCCATAATGCAGTATTCCAGTTTAGGCGCAATTTAGCAGTGTGTGTGTGCAAAGTTTTAGACTGATCCAATGATCCATTGCATTCCTGTTAAAAATGTTGTATCATGCCTGCCAAAATGTGCCTAATTGGTTTATTGATACATTTTCATGTTCATAACTGTGCACTCTCCTCAAACAATAGCATGGCATTATTTCACTTTAATAGCCACTGTAAATTGGACAGCGCAGTTAGACTAACATTGATCCTGTAAAGGTTTTCAGAGGTTTTAAGAGGGAAATTGTAGAAGGGTCCTTTGACAGATGTGAAGCAGTGGTATACCATGTACTGCTACTGCACAGAGAGCTCAAGGCAGTTCATTCAGTAGGATGGGCAATGCCCTCCAGATGGAGGTTATGTAGCACAGTTAGGGACCTTATCCCCCTGGATGCAGGAAGCACGGCCCCAGGAAATGTTCTGTGCTGTACAGATCCGGGGAAAAGAAAAGGTCAGTTGAGGGCCCCTTCAATTATATGTTAATGTAGATGTTTGATTAATGAGCACGGTGACAATATACTCTAATGGATGCAGTTCTTTGCCATCATCCAAGCTTGATGGCATTGAGCGAATAGAATGGCCCTTTGTGCCCATAGAATCCATGTTGGACGATGACCAAATCTAGACTAGAATTTCTGCTGAACAAAGACACCGCGCAGACATGAAGAAGGGAAGGGTTTTCAAAAAGTACAAACTTTTCATGATGGCAAGAGAGCATAGTATTGGCCGAGTCGTCGTGCAGAAGACTAAGTACTAGACCACAAGGGAGATACTACAACGCAGGTCTGTTTTTGTGTGAACTGTCTTCCAATGACACAGCGCAGAAGATCACACGAACCACATACAAACCCAGCCACCACAGCAACAGAGAGCCATGGCCAGAAAAACAAAGGCTTCTCTTGTTGTGTGGACTATGATTAACCATGGCACTCTTGTAGTTTGACAGAACTGTACACAGCATTTGGAAGTGACTCATCCATAGGAATTCACTTTAGTGACATTTAAACATGGACACATTTCCCCAACCAGTGTTTATTGCAGGCTGCTTGATGTTCGTTCTTTCCTCGGGAATGAGTAACTTTGGCAAGGTAAACCTTCTGTACTGTGCTTATCTGTCCTCCATAGAGAACTTCAACAGTACGACAGCTATCAAATCTATCACGTAACAGTCTATGTACTATACACGTTTTCCCTCTGATACCAGCCTTAACTCCACTCTCCTGCCTATCCAACCTCCGTCCCACTGTGGTCACGTGATAAGATTAGTGAACTTCCTCAGCCGAGTCCCAAGGGCTATAATTATACAGTGTGCAGATAGCATCACTGAAAATATTTATGCATTTCCGGGAAAACACGTTTCATCACTCTCAATAGGCTATGCAATGGAGGACTATAATTTGTGCTAAAGAAGATCAGTCTGTTTAACACTGATGTCCAGGCTTCCTCTAATGTTCACGGAGACCGAGACATGTACAGTGATACACAGTGCCTTGTAAAAGTATTCATCCCTTTTTCCTATTTTGTTACATTACAATCTGTAATTTAAAATGATTTTTATTTGGATTTCATGTAATGGACATACACAAAATAGTCCAAATTGGTTAAGTGAAAAAAAATCAACAAATTATTTCAAAAAATGTAAGGAAATTAAAAACGGAAAAGTGGTGCGTTCATATACAGTATATTCACCCCCTTTGCTATGAAGCCCCTAAATAAGATATGGTGCAACCAATTACCTTCAGAAGTCACATGATTAATTAAATAAAGTCCACCTGTGTGCAATCTAAGTGTAACATGATCTGTCACATGATCTCAGTATATATACACCTGTTCTGAAAGGCCCCAGAGTCTGCAACACCACTAAGCAAGGGGCACCATGAAGACCAAGGAGCTCTCCAAACAGGTCAGTGACAAAGTTGTGGAGAAGTACAGATCAGGGTTGGGTTATAATTATTTTTTGAAACTTTTTTAGAAACTTTGAACATCACACAAGCACCATTTGATTTGATTTGAAAAAATGGAAAGAATATGGCACCACAACAAACCTGCCAAGAGAGGGCCGCCAACCAAAACACATGGATCAGGCAAGGAGGGCGTTAATCAGAGAGGCAACAAAGAGACTAAAGATAACCCTGAAGGAGATGCAAAGCTCCACAGCGGAGATTGGAGTATCTGTCCACAGGACCACTTTAAGCCGTTCACTCCACAGAGCTGGGCTTTATGGAAGAGTGGCCAGAAAAAAGCCATGGCTTAAAGAAAAAAACATGTTTGCCAAAAGGCATGTGGGAGACTCCCCAAACATATGGAAGAAGGTACTCTGGTCAGATGAGACTAAAATGTATATTTTTGGCCATAAAGGAAAAACACTATGTCTGGCACAAACCCAACACCTCTCATCACCTCGAGAACACCATCCCCACAGTGAAGCATGGTGGTGGCAGCATCATGATGTGGGGATGTTTTTCCTCGGCAAGGACTGGGAAACTGGTCAGAATTGAAGGAATGATGGATGGTGCTAAATACAGGAAAATTCTTGAGGGAAACCTGTTTCAGTCTTCCACAGATTTGAGACTGGGACGGAGGTTCACCTTCCAGCAGGACAATGACCCTAAGCATACTGCTAAAACAACACTTGAGTGGTTTAAAGGGAAACATTTAAATGTCTTGGAAGGGCCTAGTGAAAGCCCAGACCTCTATCCAATTGAGAATCGGTGGTATGACTTAAAGATTGCTGTACACCAGCAGGAACCCATCTAACTTGAAGGAGCTGGAGCAGTTTTGCCTTGAAGAATGGGCAAAAATCCCAGTGGCTAGATGTGCCAAGCTTATAGAGTCATACCCCAAGAGACTTGCAGCTGTAATTGCTGCAAAAGGTGGCTCTACAAAGTATTCAATTTGGGGGGGTGAATAGTTACGCATGCTCAAGTTTTCCAATTGTTTTGTTTCACAAGAAAAAATATTTTGCATCTTCAAAGTGGTAGGCATGTTGTGTAAATCAAATGATACAACCCCCCCCCAAAAATCGTTTTAATTCCAGGTTGTAAGGCAACAAAATAGCAAAAAATGCAGAGGGGGGGGGGGGGGGGGGGGGGGGGTGAATAATTTCACAATGCACTGTATTCCAGGCAATCCATTTAAATATAATACAGTAACAGCAAAACCTAGTTCCATCTAGGGTTATTAAAGTCAAGACAAGAGAGAGGTCCAGCTTTCTGTTTGCAGAAGGTAGTGGGTAGAACACTGGCGATTAGCACCGCCATGACCCAAATCCACTCAGCCATTTAGTCCGTCAGTCACTAAGCAAGAGACACAGAGAAACATCGTCATGTCCTTGTTGCCAACAGGAGACCATTTCTCTTTACTGCCTGTCCATTAACGTCGCCGAAGCTTGCGCAGACTCATCCTCTGACGTGATGGAAAGAGGAGCAGCGAGCAAAACAAAGGCACACGCAGATACCCGCCCAGCAGGGTGCGTCTGTGTGGCTCCGGCGTCGCTTTAAGGACGATCTGCAGGCTAGCTACCACCGTGGCCCAAGTGGACACAGACCTACAACCGCCATTACACCAAACGCCATTACCTCTTTCCAACCTCGTGCTCCAGGACAGGGTCAGGGAGTTTGGTCACTTCGTCTGGAAGGGGTCAGTCAGTCCTTGGGTTCTCTCCTAATGGTTCTTTCTGTGTTTATGGTGGGGTTATTACAGTGTAATTGTCATTTAATGACTTTCAACAATTTAGGTCTCTAAGGGTCAGATGATATCTGGAACTTACAGGCCTCCAGAACTAATACTGTACGATATGTTAACTGAGAACAGTGGAACAGTTCCTAACTATTAAAGAGACTTGAAGTCATTATGGGAGAAGAAAAACACACTGTCCATGCTCAGACTTTATCAAACACACATGATGAAGAAAAAAAACTGTCAGAAGTGGATTTATGATGTTGAAACTTGCAGTTGCCACATAAAAAGTGACAAGCTATCAAGCAGCATCCAGGAATAAGCCAGAGGCCTGAGAGGATTGACAGCAAGGTGGCACAGAAAGAAGCCTGCCATGCTCCGGACACACCCCCCACACATGCACATGCACGCACGTGTAACACATGGGGATGTGTGAAACTTACTCTTCAGCCTGAAGTGTTTTCCGCCAGCAAATAGCTAGCTTTTCATGTGGTGCTGACTGGTAATAGACTTCAGGAGGGTGGTAGCGTGTGCTGGCAAGGCTAAAAACAGTCAATTACATCTAAATCATAGCACGAAAAGACCCTCCTGCTCGTGAACGTTTTTCACCGTTTTTACAATGAATAATGTTCATTGCTGAGGCGCCCTATATCAACAATACCGCCATGCAAATATATTAAACCTGGCCTGCTCCAAGAATGTTATGAAGACCATTTTTTCATGCAGGAATTTGTCGGCCATAAATAAATTAATCCAGTCTGTGTTGGCAGATGAAAGACTATCTAAAAAATACTTGTGTTATTTGTCTACTCCGTTCACAGCCGCTCTTAACCTCTCCATTGCATTCCTGTTCTCTGGCGCCATCTCAGAGAAAGAGATAGAGAGGGCAAGTGCGGGAGCGAGATCAAGATGGTGAGCTAGATAGGGAAGGAGGGAGTTAAAGAGAGAGAAAAGCGAGGTAAACAGAAGAGCTTGTAAAAAAAGTACAGAATAAGCACCAGTGCATTCAGAGATGGCTGGAGAAGAGAGGCATCGAGAGAGGTAACAGGCCTTACCGGGGTGTCGATCTTGATGAGGGCAATGTCTGCCTTCTCGTCCACGTCTGTGATCTTGGCGTCGAAGGTGGCGCCACTCTTCAGCTCCACCTTCACCCGGTGCTTATTGGCCACCACGTGGGCGTTGGTCACAATCAAGCCGTCCTCCGACACCACGAAGCCAGAGCCGCTGGCCACCGCCACCTCACGCTTAGAGAACACCATCCTGGGGAGAGGACAGACAGGAGACAGAGTGTGAGACAGGAGGACAGAGGGTGAGACAGGGAGCCAGCGGGTGAGACAGGGAAACAGGGAAGCATTATTGATCTGTTTGCACCTAAAACACGTACAAGTAGAAGAACTGTTCTGCAAAATGTGTAAGTCCACATGTTCATGAGGAGGCCACATGCTACTACTGCCAAACATACACCGGGATTTTGCTCATGGCAATTCCTCTTGAAGATCACTTGAACAAATGACCCGATGATGTGTTTATTAACAGGAGAGCTGGGGAGCATGTTTGTCTCCTTATGGCTACAACAGGATCCACTTTGTCAGGCTGACAACTATGTTAACAGCTGTGCAAGATCTGGCCTGACATCTACAGTACTAAATATAGGTATTTATTTGTCTAACACTCCCTCCACCGCAATATAATTGATTAGGGTAGTGGTTGGTAACTTTGTTGTCATAAGTTTTACTGGGAAAAACAGCATCGGATACCTGAGCCCGTATTCACAAAGTGTCTCAGAGTATAGCAGTGCTGATATAGGATCAGTTGTGACTTTTAAATTATAATGAATAAGATACGGAGGACCTAATCCTTGATCAGCATTCGAACTTGGAGACGCTTTATGAATATGGCCCAGATACCTGTAAATCTACTGTGGTCAGTGTGTGCGCGTGTGTGTCGGTGTGTGTGTGTGTGTGTGTGTGTGCGCGTGTGTGTCGGTGTGTGTGTGTGTGTGTGCGCGCGCGCGTGTAGGTGTGTGTGTGTGTGTGTATGTGTAGAGGGGAGGTCCTTACTTGCGGTACAGTTCAATATGAACCACAGCGGGAGCGATCTCTTCCACCACATCAGCGATGAAGTTATATCTGTGGCGCAGACTGTCTGGATTCTCCTGTCCTGGAAAACATTCCAGAAACACACTATTAATATAACATCAAATACATGCAGGGGTATTAGTTCAGGGTTATACCATGTTGCCTCAAGCCCTGATATTAGAGGGTATCTCATTTCTGGGGGGAAATGATTATTTTGGCTTGGACTGGACCAGTCTACTCTATCTGTATAAAATGTTTGTTCAAAGTCTGAGCACTAAACTATATATACATATACATACACAGTTCATTCAGAAAGTATTTAGACCCCTTAACCTTTTCCACATTGTGTTATGTTACAGCCTCATTCTAAAATGTATTAAATACATTTTCCTCATCAATCTACACACAATACCCCATAATGACAAAGCGAAAACAGGTTTTTATAAATGTTTGCACATTTATAAAAAAAAATATATATATATAGAAATACTTTATTTACATAAGTATTCAGACCCTTTGCTATGAGGCTCGAAATTGAGCTCAGGTGCATCCTGTTTCCATTGATCATCCTTGAGATGTTTCTCCAACTTGATTGGAGTCCACCTGTGGTAAATTCAATAGATTGGACATGATTTGGAAAGGCACACACCTGAGGATTGTGTTGAGGCACCGATCTGGGGAAGAATACCAAAACATTTTTGCAGCATTGAATATCCCCAAGAATACAGTGGCCTCCATCATTCTTAAATGGAATAAGTTTGGAACCACCAAGACTCTCCATAGAGCTGGCCGCTCGGTCAAACTGAGCAATCAGAGGAGAAGGGCCTTGGTCAGGGAGGTGACCAAGAACCCGATGGTCACTCTGACAGAGCTCTAGAGTTCCTATGTGGAGATGGGAGAATCTTCCAGAAGGACAACCATCTCTGCAGCACTCCACCAATCAGGCCAATATGGTAGAGTGGCCCGACAGAAACCATTCTTCAGTAAAAGGAACATGACAGCCTGCTTGGAGTTTGCCAAAAGGCACCTAAAGGACTCTCAGACCATGAGAAACAAGATTCTCTGATCTGATGAAACCAAGATTGAACACTTTGGCCTGAATGCCAAGCGTCACATCTGCAGGAAACCTGGCATCATCCCTACTGTGTCACGCCCTGGTCTAAGTATTTTGTGTTTTTCTTAATGTATTGGGTCAGGCCAGGGTGTGGCATGGGTTTTTGTATGTGGTGTGTATGTATAGGGATTGTAGCTAGTGGGGTGTTCTAGCTAAGTCTATGGCTGTCTGAAGTGGTTCTCAATCAGAGGCAGGTGTTTATCGTTGTCTCTGATTGGGAACCATATTTAGGCAGCCATATTCTTTGAGTTTGTCGTGGGTGATTGTCCTTAGTGTCCTGATGTCCTTGTTCGGAGTTAGTTTACACAAGTATAGGCTGTTTCGGTTTTCGTTCATTACGTTTATTGTTTTGTAGTGTTTGTATTTTGTTTCGTTTGTTAAATAAACATGGATCGCAATCTACACACTGCATTTTGGTCCGACTCTTCTTCTCACCTAGAAAACCGTTACATACTGTGAAGCATGGTGGTGGCAGCATCATGTTGTGGGGATGTTTTTCAGTGGCAGGGACTGGGAGACTAGCCAGGATCAAGAGAAAGATGAACGGAGCAAAGTACAGAGAGATCTGTGATGAAAAGCTTGCTCCAGAGCACCCAGGACCTCAGACATGAGCGATCAGACATGGACTTTCAAACAGGACAACGACCCTAAGCACAGCGCCAAGACAACTCAGGAATGGCTTCGGGACAAGTCTCCGAATGTCCTTGAGTGTTCCAGCCAGAGCCTGGACTTGAACCCGATCGAACATCTCTGGAGAAACTTGAAAATAGCTGTGCAGCGACACTCCCCATCCAACCTGACAGAGCTTGAGAGGATCTGCAGAGAAGAATGTGAGAAACTCCCCAAATACAGGTGTGCCAACTTTGTAGCGTCATACCCAAGAAGTCTCGAGACTGTAATCGCTGACAAAGGTGCTTCAACAAAGTACTGAGTAAAGGGTCTGAAATTTGACATTTCAGTTTTACATTTTTTATACATTTGCAAGAAATTCTAAAAACCTGTTTTTGCTTTGTCATTATGGGGTATTGTGTGTAAATTGATGAGGAAAAAACACTATTTTTAGAATAAGGCTGTAATGTAAGACAATGTGGAAAAAGTCAAGACATATGAATACTTTCTATATATATATATATATATATATATATGAGAGAGCCAGTCAAAAGCTTGGACACACCTGCTCATTCAAGGGTTTTTCTTTATTTTAACTATTTTCTACATTGTAGAATAATAGTGAATACATCTAAACTATGAAATAACACATATGGAATCAAGTAGTAACCAAAAAAAGTGTTAAACAAATCAAAACATATTTTATATTATGGATTTTTTAAAGTAGCCACCATTTTCCTTGATGCAGCTTTGCACACTCTTGGCATTCTCTCAGCCAGTCACCTGGAAGTCACCTGGAATGCATTTCAATTAACAGGTGTGTTAATTGTTAATTAACAGGTCTTGTTAAAAGTTAATTTGTGGAATTTCTTTCCTTCTTAATGCATTTTAGTCAATCAGTTGCGTTGTGACAAGGTAGGGGTGGTATACAGAAGACAACCCTATTTGGTAAAAGACCAAGTCCATATTATGGCAAGAACAGCTTAAATAAGCAATGAGAAAAGACAGTACATCATGAATTGAAGACATGAAGGTCAGTTAATCTGGAACATTTTTAAAAAAATCTTGGAGTTCAGTCACAAAAACCATCAAGCGCTATGATGTAAATGGATCTTATGAGGACCGCCACAGGAAAGGAAGACCCAGAGTTACCTCGGCTGCAGAGGATAAATTCATTAGAGTTAGCTGCACCTCAGATTTCAGCCCAAATATATGCTTCACAGAGGTCAATTAACAGACACATGTCAACATCAACTGTTCAGAGGAGACTGCGTGAATCAGGCCTTCATGGTCAAATTGCTGCAAAGAAACCATCACTAAAGGACACCAATAAGAAGAAGAGACTTGCTTGGGCCAAGAAACATGAGCAATGGACATTACACCGGTGGAAATCTGTTGTTTGGTCTAATGAGTCTAAATTTGAGATTTTTGTTCCAACTGCTGTGTCTTTATGAGATGCAGAGTAGGTGAACGGAGTCTCTCTGCATGTGTGGTTCCCACCATGAAGCATGGAGGAGGAGGTGTGATGGTGAGGGGGTGCTTTGCTGGTGACAGTGTCTGTGATTTATTTAGAATTCAAGGTTTGGGATGAGTTGGACCACAGAGTGAAGGAAAATCAGCCAAGTGCTCAGCATATGTGGGAACTCCTTCAAGACTGTTGGAAAATAATTCCAGGTAAAGCTGGTTGAGAGAATACCAAGCGTGTGCAGAGCTGCATCAAGGCAAAAGGTGGCTACTTTAAAGAATCTAGAATATAAAATATATTTTGATTTGTTTAACACTTTTTTGGTTACTACATGATTCCATGTGTTATTTCATAGTTTTGATGTCTTCACTATTATTCAACAATGAAAAACCCTTGAATGAGTGGTGTGTCCAAACCTTTGACTGGTACTGTCGAAACAGTTGTAGTCGGAAGTTTTACACACACCTTCGCCAAATACATTTATACTCAGTTTCTCAATTCCTGACATTTAATCCAAGTAAAAATTCCCTGTCTTAGTTCAGTTAGGATCAACACTTTATTATAAGAATGTGAAATGATTTATTTCAGCTTTTATTTCTTTCATCACATTCCCAGTGGGTCAGAAGTTTACATACACTCAATTAGTATTTGGTGGCATTGCCTTTAAATTGTTTAACTTGGGTCAAACGTTTCAGGTAGCCTTCCACAAGCTTCCCACAATAAGTTGGGGGAATTTTTGCCCATTCCTCCAGAGAGAGCTGGTGTAACTGGGTCAGGTTTGTAGGCCTCCTTGCTCGCACACGCTTTTTCAGTTCTGCCCACAAATGTTCTATTGGACTGAGGTCAGGGCTTTGTGATGGCCGCTCCAATAGCTTGACTTTGTTGCCCTTAAGCCATGTCTTGAGATGTTGCTTCAATATATCCACATCATTTCCTACCTCATGATGCCATCTATTTTGTGAAGTACACCAGTCCATCCTGCAGCAAAGCACCCCCACAACATGATGCTGCCACCCCCGTGCTTCACGGTTGGGATGGTGTTCTTCGGCTTGCAAGCCTCCCCCTTTTTCCTCCAAACATAACGAAGGTCATTATGGCCAAACAGTTTCACCAGACCAGAGGACATTTCTCCAAATGTACGATCTTTGTCCCCATGTGCAGTTGCAAACTGTAGTCAGACTTTTTTATGGCGGTTCTGGAGCAGTGGCTTCCTCCTTGCTGAGCGGCCTTTCAGGTTATGTCGATATAGGACTCGTTTTACTGTGGATATAGATACTTTTGTACCTGTTTCCTCCAGCATCTTCCCAAGGTCCTTTGCTGTTGTTCTAGGATTGATTTGCACTTTTCGCACCAATGTACGTTAATCTCTAGAAGACAGAAACGTCTCCTTCCTGAGCGGTATGATGGCTGCGTGGTCCCATGGTGTTTATGCTTGCGTACATAATATTTTTGTACAGATGAATGTGGTACCTTCAGGCGTTTGGAAATTGCTCCCAAGGATGAACCAGACTTTTGGAGGTCTACAATTGTTTTTCTGAAGTCTTGGCTGATTTCTTTTGATTTTCCCAAGATGTCAAGCAAAGAGGCACTGAGTTTGAAGGTAGGCCTTGAAATACATTCACAGGTACACCTCCAATTGACTCAAATGATGTCAAACCCATTTTCTGGAATTTTTCAAGCTGTTTAAAGCCACAGTCAATTTAGTGTAAACTTCTGACCCACTGGAATTGTGATACAGTGAATTATAAGTGAAATAATCTGTCTGGAAACAATTGTTGAAAAATTACTTGTGTCATGCACAAAATAGATGTCCTAACCGACTTGCCAAAACTATAATTTGTTAACAAGAAATTTGTGGAGTGGTTGAAAAACTAGTTTTAGTGACTCTAACCGAAGTGTATGTAAACTTCCAACTTCAACTGTATATCCAATATTGTATACTCTACAATATGTAAGAGATAATCAGAGGCTATGCGTTCTCTGGAAAATAATGAATTAAGTGGGAGGTGTGTTCCACGACGCGCTAGTGGAGTGGAACTGACCTTCCACGGAGTTGCATTATTTTCAAGAGAACACACAGAGCCCCGCTAAAAATGTGTTCAACATCCACTAAAGTAGGTAGCAAGTTTACTAGATAGATACAGTACCATGGCACCATGGTAACCAAACAAACAGACTTGATATTTTAGCTAACCAAACCATCAGTCCTGGCTTGCCATTGTGAAAATCGAATTCAGCCAATTATGTTTTCAATTTTAATTTAGCATCTTTAAAGTAGCTCAAAGATAGAATATGTAGGAATGAACTATAGCCATTGAATTATACCATGCAAATATATTGTGCGTTATCGGGAAATAATGCACGCTCTAAAATGCCTTTCAAGCCAACAAGTATTCAGCAATGCCATGGTATAAACTTTTATAAACAACCGTTAAGAGCGCATTTGGCCTCCGATCATCACTATACTGTATAAACAACTCTATTGATAACATCCACAAGGGTGGTGTGAGGGACAGAATCCAGATCAACCTGAAAGAGGGAAATTGGAAGATCCGCTTTGAGGCTCGATATTGTACAGCATGGTCAGTCTTCTGATCTCCTCACCGAGCTTATAAAACTCAGGAAGTGACTCAAATCTGAACTTGTATAACCGAAACACTTTATTTTAACTTGCGCAACTTTGGTTAGGGAACAGATGCAGTGCGTGCAAAAACATCTGCAATTACCCCTTTTCCTTTGGTTATTCATCTCTTCCACTTAGATCTGTGTCGGTCCAGTTAACGAATATCTCTAGGCCTATACTCCATTTCCTCTTTCTAATAAATAGCACCTTTCCAACCCACCTCGCAAACTGATGAAAGAGTTCTTTTAAAACCCCTATTTGGTGTGGTTTGGTCTCACACAACCTATGATAGGCTAAACATAATGCACTGCAGATGGGCTGAACTGAGCTCCCCCAATCACACCCAACCACAACAACAGGGACAGTCACACGGACACCTGCACTCTTAGAAAAAAAGGGTTACAAAAGGGTTCCTTGGGCTGTAACCATATGAGAATCCTTTTTTGGTTCCAGGGAGAAGCCTTTTGGATTCCATGTAGAACCCTCTGTGGAAAGGGTCCTACAAGGAACCCAAAACGGTTCTACCTGGAACCAAAAAGGGTTCTCTTATGGGGACAGCCAAAGATCTCTTTCAGGTTTTAAATAGCACTAGATAGTGCCAGACACAGGGCTGGATGGTGCGTAGACATTCTCCTTGCTCTGCACTGTGGTGTATTAGCTTCTGGCTACATGGTGTCGATCCAACAGGTCCTAACAGCTCCATTAATATTATCTCAGTCTAAGGAGTTTCACAGACCTAAAAAAAATCCCTCGACCCGACCTGCAGATCGAGACATGCACTCTGGCATGCCATGTAAAACGGCCTTTAATCAAATCACATGAAAATACCTCCGATTTGATAAAAGATCAAAGAATATGCTGTAAATGGAGGACTTTCTTAATCACTAACAGTCACACCATCTCTTTGGTGCACTGAATGCCTACAGCATGATTGAACAGAGACACACAGGCAGGTTGGGAAATAGATACACAGAAGTAGTATTGTGGCATGTTATTTTGACTCCAGTTAGCTAAACCTAATGGAATTATTATCCAAGATAAACATATTTTCTGGATGATATGCGAGAGGAATCAGAAAACTCTTGACACACACGCAAAAACACACACACACACACACAAACAAATTGTATCACGCAGTTTCTCTGCCTAGCAGGTCTCTTGAATATAGGGCATGGCCAGTCTATTCTTGCCCACTGAAGTGCCCATCAGTTATACTGTATGACACTGACACTTGGCTTGGCTGGCTGTCTGGCCTCATGGGTCCCTCTCATATCACACTCTCTGAGTGAAGTGAGAACATAGAAAGACAGAGGCTGGCAGGAAGTGCAATTGTAATGACCTAATACTGCAGATATGGTCTAAGACAACTGTGTGGAATAAATCTACCTCAACAAGTTATTTTTCCTTTCCAACTGTTTGCATGGTTGAGGGATTTCTTGCAGAATCTGTGAGTCTATTGAAATACTACCACGTTTCGCAAAAGATCAAAACCTCTGCTGGGCTAACTTTGTGCCCTTGTCCTTGAAACAATGCTTGTCAATCAAGCAATAACCCATCCATCTCTGCCCATTCATGTGACCTGCGTGTCCATGCCTGCACATGGGCATTCTTGTCAAGAATCCACTGTTATTCCCATGGTGCTCTTGACATCAGTGGTTCATACGTTTTTCCATGCGGAAGCCGCCCCTCTCCTCACTCTACTGAACGCACTGGGTAGCAGGCTGCATTTCAGTCTGGACCCTCTGACTACCTTCAGCTCTTCAGAGTCTGGGCGATGGTCTTTCACTGTCAGATGGTCTGTCACAGCGATCTCCATCGTGTCACTCAAACAGAGGACAGAGCATCGTCAAGAGAAATGAATAAAGAGGTATTAACAAAGTATTAGTTAACTTAGCTACCAATTAAATAAGACAAACAAAACCAATTTGATTTGAACCAACTAAATCTGTTGTGTACAAAACATGTTATGGTAGGAGATTTTATTCACATTTCTTTCCATTCAAAAGGTATTAAGTCACCAGCCCAGTGAATGTTCTACCTACAGTGTTTCGTTGATCTTGTATCCATGTCTGTCAGTCACACGTACTGTATATGCGAAACGAGTCACCTCATGAAGAAATGGGTTGACAAAACATGGCTCTATGACTGTAGAATTTGACCTAGATCTGGATCCATCTGGTAGAAGTTATACGATCTACTGACTCCATGAGGACCAGATGCTATGACATCACAGGTGGAAGCAGCTTGTGACTCAGAGACCTTCCAGATCTTTGGCTTGGCTGAAACTCTTGGAGACCTCACTCAGCTCTGAGTGGTCCTGTGCTCGGTTATTGAGTGAAACAGCTATTTTTGGGGTGGTGAGGTAAACTCATATCAAGGTAAGCCAGTCCTCTGACCTGAAGGGGGAAACAGAGTCCCAGAATCTGGGACAGAGTTTTGTGTTCAAAAGTTAGGAGAGGGAGGAGAAGGAGGAGGAAGAGGTTGAAAAGAAGGGGGAGGAGGAGGGAGTGAAGAGAGCAGGAGTTGGATACTCAAATGTTCAGACAGGAGCTAAACTGAGCTGAGATTTCACCTTCCTGTGCTCTGTAGTCTGTCTAATCTGATAGGGCTCAAGTAACAGAGGTTCCACTGTAGCAGAAAACGAACTGCTGTCACGCCCTGGCCATAGAGAGGCTTTTATTCTCTATTTTGGTTAGGCCAGGGTGTGACTAGGGTGGGCATTCTATGTTCCTTTTTCTATGTTTTTGTATTTCTTTGTTTTTGGCCGGGTATGGTTCTCAATCAGGGAGAGCTGTCTATCGTTGTCTCTGATTGAGAACCATACTGAGGTAGCTCTTTCCCACTGTTAGTTATGGGTGGTAATTTTCTGTTTAGGGTGTTTTGCACCTGACGGAGCTGTTTCGGTTGTTCCTTTGTTGTTTTGATTATTCAGTGTTCAGTTAAATAAAAATGACGAACACGTACCACGCTGCACCTTGGTCCTCACCTTCTTCTAATGAATACTGTTACAACTGCCACAAAATGATCTAGGTGTGAATGGTGTGTTCACAGCTGTGTGTGTGTTTTCGATATACAGTGCCTTGCGAAAGTATTCGGCCCCCTTGAACTTTGCGACCTTTTGCCACATTTCAGGCTTCAAACATAAAGATATAAAACTGTATTTTTTTGTGAGGAATCAACAACAAGTGGGACACAATCATGAAGTGGAACGACATTTATTGGATATTTCAAACTTTTTTAACAAATCAAAAACTGAAAAATTGGGCGTGCAAAAGTATTCAGCCCCCTTAAGTTAATACTTTGTAGCGCCACCTTTTGCTGCGATTACAGCTGTAAGTCGCTTGGGGTATGCCTCTATCAGTTTTGCACATCGAGAGACTGAAATGTTTTCCCATTCCTCCTTGCAAAACAGCTCGAGCTCAGTGAGGTTGGATGGAGAGCATTTGTGAACAGCAGTTTTCAGTTCTTTCCACAGATTCTCGATTGGATTCAGGTCTGGACTTTGACTTGGCCCCAGAGTGATCATGGGCCTCTTGGCTGCATCTCTGATCAGTCTTCTCCTTGTATGAGCTGAAAGTTTAGAGGGACGGCCAGGTCTTGGTAGATTTGCAGTGGTGTGATACTCCTTCCATTTCAATATTATCGCTTGCACAGTGCTCCTTGGGATGTTTAAAGCTTGGGAAATCTTTTTGTATCCAAATCCGGTTTTAAACTTCTTCACAACAGTATCTCGGACCTGCCTGGTGTGTTCCTTGTTCTTCATGATGCGCTTTTAACGGACCTCTGAGACTATCACAGTGCAGGTGCATTTATACGGAGACTTGATTACACACAGGTGGATTGTATTTATCATCATTAGTCATTTAGGTCAACATTGGATCATTCAGAGATCCTCACTGAACTTCTGGAGAGAGTTTGCTGCACTAAAAGTAAAGGGGCTGAATAATTTTGCACGCCCAATTTTTCAGTTTTTGATTTGTTAAAAAAGTTTGAAATATCCAATAAATGTCGTTCCACTTCATGATTGTGTCCCACTTGTTGTTGATTCTTCACAAAAAAAATACAGTTTTATATCTTTATGTTTGAAGCCTGAAATGTGGCAAAAGGTCGCAAAGTTCAAGGGGGCCGAATACTTTCGCAAGGCACTGTATATATACACCAAGGCCAAGCATCACAACTATACACATCGGCAGAAAGCCAGAATTGATTTACACTGCATACGCCAAGTTCCCAAGAAAGTCTGATTTCAACAGGTTTTGACCCTGTATTAATATAATAAAATGTGACTTTGGAATGAAAGACCTCTGGCATAAGATGCACTAAACTGAAGTACTGAAGTGCTGAGAGCTGATGTTTGCAGCCAGCTTTGTGCCAACTCAGATCAAACTGTCTGCATGTGGAGCCATGAAGGCACACCACTGAAATGTCAATCCAACTGCATTAAAAGGTATTATTAACTAACAACTTAAGATATTTTTTAGACATGATATCATTAACATCACTTATCTCCTTGTGAAAAACATTTAAAGACACTAAAGCTCTGTCTAGTTTGACTGGTAGGCTACGGTTAAATGTCTTGGGTATGATTGTGATACATTCTGACAAACTGGCTCTACCACTGGGTCCAAAATGCTCTACACCACAGTAAAACAGTTCCCTTTGAACCTTCATATTTACAGTCATTTCATTTCTTTGCAACATATTATTTAGGGAGCATAATTTACCGCAGACCAATTCACTGGATAATATCATCTCCATTTGGTTTAGGCCTACACCTTCTACACATTATGGTTTTACGCACAACATCGTGCATGCTTGCTGATGGGTCTACCATAACAGAGTGATTTTGATACATTATGTTGAATTCCAACATGGACACATACCTTTGCCACAGGTTCCTCTCTGTATGAAGATGACCGGTGGCTGCTGAAGCTTCAGAGCCCGGTTACTCAATCTCTTCAGTTCGCAGATGTTTCGATAGGACACCCCGTCACTGCCGCACACCGGGTCCGCACCTTTGCAGACGCATACACCGTTTTTGCCCCGACGCCTTACTGTGGCGGACACCCCAATTCCGTCCGATATCGAGCAGTCCATGCCCTCTCCGCACTCCGGGTCCCCTAGTCTCCCCGTGCCGCCGCATACCTCACCTTCTCCGTGCGCACAGACCGGACAGCAGTCGCATTGGTCAAGGATGTCGCCGGCCATACAGTCCGCAGGGATCGGGGGACATAGAAATTTGTCACATTTATCTGGACAGCCGATGACATATCGCTTGGCTCTTGACTCGCAAACTAAAGGAGCAAGAAGTAAAGTTGCGCAGAAGACGGACCAAAACATTGTTAAATATTAAAGTATCTAAAAATGTACAAAGTTGCCACAAAACTACTCTTTAAACTTTACGACTTTCTACAAAAAATATGTTTGATCTGCATAAATAAACGTAACATACATTTGCAAATAAATGTCAGACGCTTTTCACTAAATTAAGCTGTGTTGGTCTGCTGCTCTCAGTCAACAAAGATGCTCTAACTCCCTCTGTGAGGCTGCTTATGTGAGCTTCCAGAGTTTATAAAGGCAACTGGCACGTTGTGGCAATATAAACAAGACAGGCGATTGGTGGACCCTTCTGATGTGCAGAGGGTGCAGTATGCATGCCTCCTCCACCCACCCCCTTACAAACACAATGTCAGAGTGTCACTGAGTTCATTTCAAACTGCTTATACTGTTCTATGAGCAAAGAAAATATGTCAACACACTTTTGCTCTTGTAGTAGCATAAGCTTACCCTCAAATTTCCACGTGTATAATTGAGTTGGCCTACTATAGATTCAATTACTGCACTGGACAAGGCCTAATTATTGTTGTGCTGCAAGTAAAAGACGCCAGAAGAAACTGCATGCCTGTCGATCATTGACTTTTCCATTGCCAGACTATCAATGTTAAACAAACTGGTTACGTACAACAAAAGCCACCATATGCTTGGTGTAGCATAAACAAAATGCATAAAATCCTCTGAAGTTGAATTTACAGCAGGAAAAAGTGATGAAATGAATTGAATGCAAAGGTTATCATAGTTCAGTTTAAACGTTCAGGGTTTCAGCCCTTTGTGTTTTGGGGTTGATGGTCTGGGTAGGGGCCAGGCATCCCGCCCGTGTTATCTCCCCTCTCAGATTGGAGTGGGTCAGGATTAAGTCAGAGGTTTCTGCATGCTACAGAGGCGTAAATCACATTATTCCGAGAGCCCTAAGGTCTACGTCAGTATTCCGGAATGCTCATCCATTCCATGGCATTCTACAGGAACTCAAAAAGCAAATGTAATCACTTCCATGTGCTGTTTGGAACGGGATTGATCGAATGCCCCTAAACTCATACCGCATTTTAAACGACAGATGCTTTGCAACAGTCATTTCCACGAGTGCTGTGAAACCAACTGTGTTTGTATGTGTTGCTGTTACCTCCCTCATTGCCATAGAGACCCATAGCGTTTGAGTAGACCCGAGGGAGGCCTTTAGTATGACCTAAGGACTGACTACAAGGCAACAGGAACAGCAAGAGCGCTCTCTGTTTGTCTAAGTGTCGACAGCTACAGCGAGTGTAACACAAATTCACAGGCAGTTACGCTGGTCGAAACAGTGTACTCTCCCTTTCTATCGTATCCACTGGGAGTGAGAGCATTGGGAGTGTTTGGGAGTTGTGTTGATCACTTGTCGGATTTGACAGATTGTGACAGGAAATGGTGACGTATGATCATAACCAGCTTCTCTAGGATGCCACTACAGAAAACCACGAACATCAACCCTAGATCAGTAGGGCATCAACGATTGTCAGAGTTGACTGAATCAAAGTGTAATGCAGTGCATGTACTGTATTACAGTGCCTTCACAAAGTATTCACACCCCTTTACTTTTCCCACATTTAGATGTGTTACCAAGTGGGGTTAACATTTACTTAATTGTTCTTTTTTGTTGTTGCCATCTACACAACATACTCTGTCGTTTCAAAGTGGAGGAGAATTTCGATTTGTTTTTACAATTAATGGAAACTGAAACACTAATATATTTTGATGATATAAATATTGAACCCCCTGAGTCAATACATGTTAGAATCACCTTTGTCAGCGATTACAGCTGGGAGTATTTCTTGGTAAGTCTCTAAGAGCTTTGCAAACATGAATTGTACAATCATTTGCCCATTATTCTTTAACAAATTCTCCAAGCTCTGTCAAATTGGTTGTTGGTAGCCATGTTCAAGTATTGCCATAGATTTTCAGGCCAATTTAAGTCAAAACTGTAACTAGACCACTCAGGAACGTTCAATATCATCTTAGTAAGGAACTCCAGTGTATTATTGGCCTTGTGTTTTAGGTTATTGTCCTGCTGAAATGTGGGTTTGTCTCTCAGTGTTAGCTAGAAAGCAGACTGAACCAGGTTTTCCTTTAGGACTTTGCCTGTGCTTAGTTATATTCCTTTTCTTTTTATTTAAAAAAAACCCTCCCTAGTCTTTGTCATTTAGTTTAGTATTGTGGAGTAACTACAATGTTGTTGATCCATCCCCAGTTTTCTCCTATCACAGCCATTTAACTTTGTAACTGGTTTAATTAAAATCACCATTGACCTCATGGCAAAATCCCTAAGCGGTTTCCTTCCTCTCCGTCAACTGAGTTAGGAAGGATGCCTGTGTCTTTGTTGTGACTGGGTGTAATTGATACACCATCCAAAGTGTAATTAATAACTTCACCGTTGCTAAAAGGGACATTCAATATCTGCTTAAAAAAAATATGTCTACGAATTAATGCCCTTCTTTGTGAGGCATTGGAAAACCTCCCTGGTCTTTGTGGTTGAATCTGTGCTTGAAAGTCACTGCTTGATTGATGGACCTTACAGAAAGTGTGGGGTACAGAGGTGCGGTAGTCATTCAAAAATCATGCTAACCACCATTATTGTACACAATGAGTCCATGCAACTTATTATCTGACTTGTTAGGCAAATTTCTACTCCTGACATTATTTAGGCTTGCCATAACTGTCACGTTCGTGTGTAGAGACGGACCAAGGCGCATCGAGAATGGAGTTCCACATCTTTATTATGTGAAACTTAAAACAAAACAAGAAACAAACAACGACCGTGCGGTACTGAGGTGCAACATGCACTGACTCAAAAACAAGATCCCACAAAAAAACAGTGGGAAAATGGCGGCCTAAATATGATCCCCAATCAGAGACAACGATAAACAGCTGCCTCTGATTGGAAACCATACCAGGCCAAAATAGACATAAAACAGCCTAGATAACCCACCCTAGTCACACCCTGACCTAACCAACATAGAGAATAAAAGGCTCTCTATGGTCAGGGCGTGACAGTACCCCCCCCCCCCCCCCCCTGCAAAGGTGCAGAATCCGGCCGCAAAACCTGACTCTATAGGGGAGGGTCCGGTTGGGCATCTAGCGTCGGTGGCGGCTCCGGTGCGGGGCGAAGTACCCACTCTGCTCGCGGATCCGCCAGCATCGGTGGTGACTCTGGTGCGGGACTTTGCCCCCGCCCAGACCACGGGTCCGGCCATGGAGCCAGGCAGAACGCTGTGTCCAGACTGGGCCTCGGCGCAGAGGAGGGCCCCGGCCATGGAGCTGGGTTGAACGCCATGCCTGGACAGGGCACCGGCGCAGAGGAAGGCTCCAGCCTTGGAGCGGGACTGGACGCCGTGCCTGGACTGTGCATCGGCGCAGAAGAAGGCTCCGGCCATGGAGCTGAGTTGGCCGCCATGCCTGGACTGGGCACCGGCGCAGAGGAAGGCTCCAGCCTTGGAGCGGGACCGGACGCCGTGCCTGGACTGGGCATCGGCGCAGAAGAAGGCTCCGGCCATGGAGCTGGACTGGGCACCGTGCCTGGACTGGGCACTGGTGCAGAGGAAGACTCCTGCCATGGAGCAGGAATGGACGCCGTGCCTGGACTGGGCACCGGCGCCGGACTGGGGAGGCGCACTGGAGGCCTGATACGTAGAGCCGGCGCAAATGGTCCTGGACAGATGGCACACTCCGCACGGCGAGTGCGGGGAGCTGGCACAGAACGTACTGGGCTGTGGACGCGCACTGGAGACCTGGTGCGTAGAACCAGCACAAATTGTACCGGAACGGTGACACACACTTCAGGGCGAGTGCGTGGAGGAGACACAGGATGTACCGGACTGAGGAGGCCAGATGCGTGAAACTGGTGTAGATGACACCGGACTGGTGTCACGCTCCTCAGCACGCCCGCTCTGCAGCACTCTCATCGCCACCACCTCTCTCCGGAATCTTTTGTTGAGTTCCTCCTTCGACTCCCTGACGGTCTCTGGCTTATTCCTTGGCTTCGCCAACCACCCCGTGTGCCTCCCCCCACTCAAAAATGTTTAGGGCTGTCTTTTTGGCTCTCTACCTGGCCGTGAACCCCGGCGTCGTCGCTGTCCTCCCTTCTCTCCTGTCGTCTGTTTCCATGGCAGGCTTTCGTGTCTTGCCAAGACTTCCTCCCATGTCCAGGATATTCTCTCATTGATCTCCTCCCAAGTACAGGATGCCATCTCCTCCTGGGCACGCTGCTTGGTCCTGTTGTGGTGGGATCTTCTGTCACGTTCGTGTGTAGAGACGGACCAAGGCGCAGCGGGAATGGAGTTCCACATCTTTATTATGTGAAAGTTAAAACAAGCTACCTGATGCTAAGTGTACTTAATGTTTTGTCGTGCGATCGATAAACTTACACAAACGCTTGGATTGCTTTCGCTGTAAAGCATAATTTCTAAATCTGGTGGATTAACAAAAGGCTAAGCTGTGTTTTGCAATATTGCACTTGTGATTTCATGAATATAAATATTTTTAGTAATATTATGTGAATGTGGCGCTATGCTATTCAGCGGTTGTTGATGACAATTATCCCGCTAAAGGGATGGGTAGCGTCAAGAAGTTTTTAATAGTCATAGTGTTATTATATGGTGCAATTCCTTAGTGGGGCGAGTTACTTGTGCCATTAATATTTTAAAAAATATGTGCTCTAAGAAAATTGTCTGAATTACTGTCTGATTTATTATCATATCTAAATCTGAATTATTAATTTTGGGTGATTTTAATCTGGATTGGTTGATGCCAGTTTCAGCTGAAATATACTGTATTTGGACTGAGCTAAATATAACTAATCTGATAACTAAACCTACTCGCTCCAACTGTAAAGTTACAGACGTGCAAATATCATACCCCCAAGACATGCAATTTTGGGGGGGTATGATATTTGTGCGTCTAACTTTCTCACTCATCATTATTCACGATTCATTCAGGACTATCCGTAATCATAGTAGTATCAACATTAATGTAGAAGTGTTTAGAAACATATTATATTCTTATTTACAGTAAACGTGACTCCAAAATGACACAATACATTATTTTACTATTCCTTTCTATTCGGCACAAAATAATCTGAAACTCAACCAAAACAAAAAACAAATGCATCCAACAAGTGTGTAGAGTCACAAGCTTGATGTAATCATTGTGTGCCAGGAATATGAGACCAAATATTAAACTTTTGACTACTTTAATACAAGCTCTGTCAGATGTTGGATGAGATTCAAGTCCAGGCTCTGGCTGGGTCACTCAAGGACATTCAGAGACTTGTCCCGAGCCACTCCTGCGTTGTCTTGGCTGTGTCCTTAGGGTTGTTGTCCTGTTTGAAGGTGAACCTTCACCTCAGTCTGAGGTGCTGAGCACTCTGGAGCAGATTTTCATCAAGGATCTCTCTGTACTTTGCTCCATTCATCTTTCTCTTGATCCTGACTAGTCTCCCAGTCCCTGCCACTGAAAAACATCCCCACAGCATGATGCTGCCACCACTATGCTTCACCGTAAGGATGGTGCCAGGTTTCCTCCAGACGTGATGCTTGGCATTCAGGCCAAAGAGTTTCCTCTTGGTTTCATCAGACCAGAGAATCTTTTGGCAACTCTAAGCAAGCTGTCATGTGCATTTTACTGAAGAGTGGCTTCCATCTTGCCACTCTACCATAAAGGCCTGATTGGTGGAGTGCTGCAGAGATGGTTGTCCTTCTGGAAGGTTCTCCCATCTCCACAGAGGAACTCTGGAGCTCTGTCAGAGTGACCATCGGGTTCTTGGTCACCTCCCTGACCAAGGCCCTTCTCCCCCAATTGCTCATTTTTGCCGGGTGGTTTTAAACGTTTTCCATTTAAGAATGATGGAGGCCATTGTTTTCTTGGGGACCTTCAATGTTGCAGAAATTGTTTTGTACCCTTCCCCAGATTTGTGCTTCAACACAATCCTGTCTCGGAGCTCTACAGACAATACCTCCAACCTCATGGCTTGGTTTTTGCTCTGACATGCACTGTCAACTGAGGGACCTTATATAGACAGGTGTGTACCTTTCCAAATCATGCCACATCCATCGAATTTACCACAGGTGGACTCCAATCAAGTTGTAGAAACATCTCAAGGATGATCAATGGAAATAGGATGCACCTGAGCTCAATTTCGAGTCTTTCGGGTCTGAATAATTATGTAAATAAGGTGTTTCTGTTTTTTTACTGTTAAAATTGTATAAAAAACGGATTTTTCCTTTGTCATTATCAGGTATTGTGTGTAGATTGATGAGAATTTTGTTCATTTAATCGAGTTAAGAGTAAGGCTGTAACATAACAAAATGTGGAAAAAGGGAAGGGGTCTGAATACTTTCCGAATGCACTGTATCTTGCCCTTCCAAAGGTTTAGAATCCCTGGCCAACTCTCAGGTAATCATTTTTAAACTTCTCATTCTATTCTAAATGTGCACCAGTCTGGTTAGACCTGGATACAGCACAGTTTCAGCTGCTACACTTGTTTTAGATGTGTTAAATTGCATAGATCATTAAAAACATTGTGCTGTCTTATTTATAGGCCTTTCCAAGGCCTTCGACATTGTTGACCATAACATTCTTATTCAAAGGCTGACTGAAATAGGCCTGGATCAGGCTCTAATTCTCTCTTTCTCTCTTTCTTTCTCTCTCTCGGAGGACCTGAGCCCTAGGACCATGCCTCAGGACTACCTGACATGATGACTCCTTGCTGTCCCCAGTCCACCTGGCCGTGCTGCTGCTTCAGTTTCAACTGTTCTGCCTGTGATTTGAGAATGATCTGTCAGATAGGACACAATGTGTGATTTCTGATGGTGTCAAGTCTAGTTTCCTGGATATTACAAAAGGCGTACCGCAGGGGTCGGTATTGGGACCTGTTCTCTTGACTGTTTATATAAATAGTTCTCTTCTAATAGTCATCTGTGTGCAGATGACACTTATGTATGCCATTGCCCCAACTGTTGACCAGGTTAGAGCTGCAATCTGACTTTGTTGCCTGACAGAAAGCCCTGTCTGGTTTAAAATGTTTACTTAATGTGGGCAAGTCTAAATATATAGAATGCTGTTCTCTAATTCTCAACAACAACAAAAATCAGATGGACTACATATTTATTCATTGGATGGTTCTTCCATCGACCGGGTTCCCCCCTATAAATATCTGGGCACTTGGATCGACAAAGATGTAATGTTAACAAAACATATGGATGAGCTAGTTAAAAAGCTAAGATTTAAAGCGGGCTTCTTTTTAAGAAATAGATCTTGCCTCATCAAATCAAATGTATTTATATAGCCCTTCGGACATCAGCTGATATCTCAAAGTGCTGTACAGAAACCCAGCCTAAAACCCAAAACAGCAAGCAATGCAGGTGTAGAAGCACGGTGGCTAGGAAAAACTCCCTAGAAAGGCCAAAACCTAGGAAGAAACCTAGAGAGGAACCAGGCTATGTGTGGTGGCCAGTCCTCTTCTGGCTGTGCCGGGTGGCGAATATAACAGAACATGGCCAAGATGTTCAAATGTTCATAAATGACCAGCATGGTCAAATAATAATAATCACAGGCAGAACAGCAAGGAGTCATCATGTCAGGTAGTCCTAAGGCATGGTCCTAGGGCTGAGGTCCTCCGAGAGAGAGAAAGAAAGAGAGAAAGAGAGAATTAGAGAGAGCATACTTAAATTCACACAGGACACCGGATAAGACAGGATAAGTACTCCAGATATAACAAACTGACCCTAGCCCCCCGACACATAAACTACTGCAGCATAAATACTGGAGGCTGAGACAGGAGGAAGCAGATTGAACAGTCAACCTCCCTGACAGTTTTTGACTATGGTGACACCGTTTAACAGATTGCAGCTACTCTTAAACCTTTGGATGTTGTCTACTACAGCATCCTTCAATTTATCACAGGCGACAGGTTTAATACTCACCACCGCATCCTGTATCAAAAGGTTGGCTGGTCCTCATTAAAGTCATTATTCCCTTTCTGTTTGCAAATCTCTCTGTTCACAAGGTTGGTTAACTCTTGAGGTTCCTCGGGTCTCAACTGAACTAGGTGAATCCGCTTTTTAAGTTTTAATGCACATTTTGATTTAGAAATTGTGTATGCAAGGCTCCCTTGTGAAAGAGACCCTGGTCTCAATGGTGACTCATTGCTTAAATAAATTGAGAACAAAATTCCTAGTATTGCAAACAAAAAGAATAATATTGAAATAAAAACATAAACCTTAAAGTATTCATAGCAAGGCAAAATAATGCAAGGAAATAATTTATAAATGCACATAACAAATTATTTGGAAATGGATGTGCGATTAAATAAAACGCCTCCCTCTTTCCTACAATTGTCCCTATCTATGGCTGTTATACTAGCCTTTGTTTTGCTGCCTTTTTTCCAGTTGCAAGTTTCGAAAAACTCAGCAACATAGCACCCTGTGTCCCACTTCTGGTTTGTTTCTACAGCTAAGCAGGGATGGTTCTTGTTGGTCCCTGGATGGGAGATCAGATGTAGCTGAAAGTGGTGAAAAATAAATGTGTGGAAATGAGGTGAAAACCAGAAACAATTACATGAGGGAAAATTTTACGTGAAACTTCACACATGTCTGAAAACCACGTTTCTGAGAATTATTATGACATTTTTCGCGTGATTTGCTCACACGTGTTATTTCATGTGTTTTTGTTGTTGTTGTAAGGGCCGTTTCATGGGACCCTCGACATCTCATCACAGTTTATGAGTGACGCTGGAGGGGAGTCAAACAAAGCTCCACCCCTCTCCATCCCCTCCGCCATGTCTTCTGAACCTGGCTGTCCCAGTACATATGAGTCACGCCCGCTCGCTTTTCACAGCCCCACCATCAACACATAGATAGACTCCACAGGACCCAAAAAGCTAATGAGTCTCAACCCATTCCCATCACCACAGCTCGGATCCAATTTACCGTTGACTCTACATTCCCACCACAAGAAACATAACTTTACTGTAGCTTATGTAATGCTGTGGATGCTGACAAGGAAGAACGTTCATGCTCATTGGGGGACAAGACACTATGAATATCACAATGGCTGAATTGCAATGTCCTTTTAATGTTATTTCTGCCAGCCCAGACACCACACACACAACCAACAGGGTTTTGACCAGAGGTCATCTAGTTCTCCACCCTTGTCCAGGACATATCCTGTTTACCTTCCATGTTACTGGCGCATGTCATGCTGCTGCTAGTGCTACGGTACATCCCCATTATGGCTGAGAAACGAGAGCCACCAGCAGTTGGCGGGAGAAAGATCAACAGTACACTAATAGTGGACTGCAGCACACTGGTGCTGGAAGGCAAAGAAAGCCACATTAGCCACGAGAGACAATGTTCTTTACTGAACAATCCCCGAACAAGACTCCCAATCCTCGTTGTCCTGTCAACAAAATATATTGGCAATTTTCAGGGATGTTTGTTAACCAGAGTTGGCTGTAGAGAGCCATCTTTCTGTGGGAACACATTGTCCTCTATCCTGAACCGTACTGGTGGGGTAAAATGATCCAGCTGAGTTCTACCGTTTCTCTTATTGGGTGCTGAAGTGCTGCTGTACGGTCCATTAAATTGATGAAGAAGCTCCGAAGTGTCTACCAAGTGCTGACGAAGCAAGTGTAGCTCTTTCTAACAGATTAAGGGACTGTAAAGTTGCACAAGGAGACCTCAAGGGTCCAGCAGGGGTGCTTCAGTAGCGCAGTTTGGGAGTTTATAGGTCTGTGTTGGTGTTCAGAGTAGACAGTTGTTTGGGAAACGTGAGCCGAAGTGACATTGATGTCAAACTTACGTCATCTCTCGTAACATTTATTGTTCGCTTTCATTTCACCTGGGAGCGCTTATTTTTTTTTTTACAACAGGAAATAAACAATTACACGTGGGGGAATTTAAGTTAATTACAGTAATGTGGTGACAGGGTGGAGAGCTTACCATTCCAGGTCAATTTAACTGCGGTTTTGTTTTGTACATTGTTTTGGTAGTGGAGTTATTGGGCTGTTTGTGTCTTTATCCTAACTTAAATCATGTGATTGATCATATTGCTTAACAGCCGTGTCTGGCAACATCATAGAAGATATGGAAGAAGAAACTGGAAGCCAGGCATGCAAAGCAGTGATTAGTTAAGCAGGAAATGTATTGGCCATATTATGTCACATGTACTGTAATGTCTGGGGTTTCTCAGATCCAGTCAAAAGTATATAGATGTGGCAGCATGTCTAACATTCAGATACACTTTTGCTCCATCACATTGTAACAGCTAGAATCAAGCATCTCTTAAGTAACACTAAAGTGGGTGTGTTAGTGACCGCACACACACACACACACACACACGCACACACACACACACACACACACACACACACACACACACACACACACACACACACACACACAGATGAATCGAGGAGGAAGGGTGGGAAGGAGGGAGGGAGGAAGTAGAGAGGGTGGGTTGGATTGCTGTGTTCTCTGGCTGTGCAGATGTCAGGCTCCAACCACTCTCTCATTGTGAGTGATGTCCATTAAGCACCCAGGGACCAGTGTGGAGAAATCCTCAGCACCCCAGGAAAATAATGAGCTGGACGCGGCCATTGACACACATTGGGGTGGACCATGCAGGCTCTGTTTACTCCCGTTGTTGTGGTTACAGAGTTCACCCAGCTGTTTATGTTGTCCTTGACTCAGTTAGAGGCCTCTGTTAGGGGCCATGTCATCATTGCTGACATCATCACTCCCCGCCAAGGGCTCTGGGTTTGACAGGATGGACCTGATTCGTACAAATAGCCCTAATAAATATTTAGAAAAGGCCTGGGATCAAAACAGACCTGATGCGTACACCTGGCCCAAACAACCATGGGTCAGCAGAACAGTTCTGGGATCAGAACGGACCAGATGCGTATAACTAGACCTGGCAGCCAAGGGCCAGCAGGACAGACCTGGGATCAGTGGCTAGAGACCTGCTGTCTTCATAGCATCATTACACTGTGGTGTCCAACCTGCATGACTAGGTCGCTAGTTCCCCATATGACCAAAAACAACTCTGAGCCTGTTATGTAACTACAGATAACAGCTAGGGGGGCTCTTCGAGATGAGAGCAGAGGCCAGCTTGAAGATTCATGTACACTATCATCCACATAAAACGATGGCCTGAAGTGCAACCCGCCAGCACTGTTTATTTTAACTGGCATTGGTGGCATCAGAGGAGAGGTCAACTGTTCCAACTTCACTCACTGCAGTCACCAACATAGATAGATTTCCCAGTGGTCGTTTCCCCCTGGGCACACACTGGTTGAATCCACGTTGTTTCCACATCACTTCAATGAAATTACGTGGAATAGACGTTGAATTGACGTCTGTACCCAGTGGGTCTCCTGCTTGTGTTCTTTAGAGTTCCACTATCTGGCAAGCGCATCCTTCTCAATAAGAGCCCATTACGTGTGAACGGACACTTCTAGTGAAGCACTACGAATGTCCGTTTGAGCCAAAGTCAGAGTTACTCAAACCTGAACCTCGGGAATGGCGGAGGGATTCCAATCGTTGAGTCCTCAATGCAATTTGCTACAACAAGCTTTGGCCACCCCAAATCCCTGCCAGTAACATCCAAACTCTGAGACCTGTTCCAATAAGTTTTTTCTGAGTGTTTTTATTGGACCTATGTTTGTGTAATAGTAAGACTAATAGAGGCAGAAAAGGAGGGCCTAGCATCATTAGTACATGGTTGGAATGAAGAGCCCCCTGCTCTTTTGGTTCCCCATCCAAACAAGATTTAGAGCAGGGTTTGTTTCCTCATACCTGGCTCTGTGCATCACAACACTGTGACAGTGAGTCAGGCCTGGCCTGCTCCCAGAGCACGACGGATTCCAGCTGGGTTTACTACGAGATAGCAGGGACCTCTCGGTCACAACAGACAGCTCCTACCAACTGGTCAGTGTGGGGGACTGGCCATCTCCAAGTTGAGGTTTTGTGCACTACTTTTCACCAGATCCGTATGGGCTCTGGGGCGCTACACAGGAAATAGGGATCCATTTTGGACGCAGCCTAAAGTGTATGATGTGGCCTTGATCATTCAGACTGATGGAATTCACCTTTGTTCCGAACACCAAATTGAGATGAATGAGAGACATTTGCTAAATATCTCAGATGGCCACAGATGCCAAAAAGCAAGGCCAACAGGTGGCAGTAGAGCCCTGCATTGCCAAGTCCTTTCCTCTGGTCTTACCAGGCCTTGATGTGTCAACTTTTAAAAACACTGTAAAAAAAAATGGGTTACACCTCTAAATGCAATCTACAATAACATGCTGGAAAAGGTGGGGGTTACAAAAGAAGTGAACATAGCAGACATTGTATGTAATAGAAAAATATTTGAGCAAAACACGGGCTTGTAGTTCTTTCCTTCAGCACTAGTGTCAATTTTCTGTTTTGACTGCGTCCAACCTCAAAAAAAAAAAAAGAGACATTTAAAGGATTTGAGTCAACACAAAAAAGAAGCAAAGTCACTCCAACTTGAATCCATTGATTTATTCTCAAACTCCACTTAATAAATAATGCACATGATTCAGAGCATCAGGTACACAATTAAAAGGGTCAAAATATCTTCTTTTTTTCTTTCTTTCTTCTCTCTATAAAAAGAGAACGCAGGCACTTTACCAGCTTTACAGTAGAGGTGTGCAACACAGTAACAAGTTACAGGAAGAGTACGGCTGAGAGGCACAGAAGGCCTCCCCACAGACACACAAACTGTCACAGCATACGGGAAAAGTAGTAAAATAGTCGCACAGTAGAAAAGAGAAGAGGACCACAAAGGAACACCCAGAAAACAGATCAAGGGCAGTGAGCAGCTCGTCTGCCCACATGAGTGTCCGTCCACAAGGTGCCATTTGAAAGGCCCTGCCAAGAGGCCTATAGATGTTGTGCACATATACATGTCCTGTTTATGTCCTCCTGAGGGAGAAGTCTCTATTCAAATGCATGCTAACATTGGCAGGCACATACAATACAGAGCAGGACTTCATTTGGCAAAAGAAAAAACAGAGGTGGGACAGTGTGTGTGTGTGTGTGTGTGTGTGTGTGTGTGGTTGACAGAGAGACAGGGAGAAAGAAAGAGAGAGAGAGAGTCTAAAACACAACAGGTGTAACTCTCATATGAACAGAAGGACTCAAAGCGTATCTATTTTAAATGATGAACAGAAACACGTAACACCCACTTCCTTTCTAAAAACGCAGCTGAAAATAAGAAAAAGCTGCAGGGAAATTCATCTGCTAAAAGTTATCTTTAGGATGCGACGAGGATTCATGGTGTGCTTCAACAACGGCTTGCTTTGGATAGAAACTCAAACTGGTCATGTTAAAAGTACACACAAGTCTACACCACGCGTGTATGTTTTTGTGTGTGAGTGGGGTTGTCTCATTGACACCGGTTACAACTTTTTCGTTTACATAACTATGAACACAAATAACATCTAGCCTCTTTTTTTATTTTTTATATATTAGTTCCAACAACCCTGATAACAGTAAATCAAGTGACGTCTGGGAGGAGGAAGTGGAGTGGGAAATTATTTGTGAGTTTCTCAGCAGAGTAGCCAACCCAGTCCACCTCTTGAGCCAATGGAGAGGGGAGGATGTCCAGGAATCATACAATACCAACAACAAGAGAGAAAGAGCAACACCCAACAGAAATATCAACAACGACAGAGACTGAAATAGAACATCTGACGGCATCTCCTTGTCCTGAAACGTCACGCCATTTGCTGTGTTAAGAGAGGGTCTGGATACAGGGGAGAGTAGACGATCAACGGTCACAGCCAGGGACCACTTCCTGTCTTCCTGAGGGCCAGGTTGGCACTGATTGGTCACGTTTGATTGGCTTTCCTCTTGTCGTTGTTGATGACTGTCCACTATGTCCAGTCCCCTTTCTGTCAGTGTGAATCCTGACAGGAAGGGTCAGGGTTAGAGGCTCACACCTGGCTGACATGCAGGTCTGAGTCCTCGAAGCCGAGGGAGGAGAGTTCCGGTTGGTCGCCCTCCACCTTGCTGCGCCGTCTCCATGGCGACAGCTCCTCCTGGTGGGCATTGGTGGGGTAACAGGACGAGGCGCTCACTTGGACAGGCGAGGGGTCTCCTGGAGAGAGAGGCGGGAGCGGTGCGGTGGTAGTGGCCCCTGGTGGCCTCGCCAGGGCAGCAGGCCCAAGAAGTCCTGGCTGTCCCAGGTCAGGGCCCGGGCCCCCCTGTGGCTGGTGGTAGGGGAGCTCTGCCTGGATGGGCGAGCGAGGGACGAGGGGTCCCGCCTGATTGCTGCTACAGTAGAAGGCGGAGGGGGTGTGGTCACTGTGCTCCTGCAGAGTGTTGGGGGGAGGGAACGGAGGTAGGGAGGGGGACAAAGTCATTCAGATTCAGAAGCACTGGATGCAGGGGAGTCAGTCAGGTCAGTCACAGAGCTGTAGCAGGGGCAGTGGCACAGCGTGGCAAAGGGAGGTAGGACAGCATCAGCAGCAGCAGTAGTTGAAGCAGTGGTAGTATATATAGTGGTGCAGGAGCAAAGAGGAGTAGTGGAGGAAGCTGGAGGGAAGCAGCGGCAGACTGAGGCAGCAGATGTAGTTGAAGGAGGAGGATGGCAGCACAGACAGTGGTGGTACAGTAGACAGTGAATGTACAGTAGAGCTCACTTGGGGAATGTTAGTATCTCACTGTCAAATTTGACTCTCTGAAAAACACGACAGAGACAAAACAAAGAAAACAGATGGCCAACCGTTAGCGAAAAGATGACCAGTTACGACGAGCTAAAAACCCGCAGAGGAATGGCGAGTTCCAGCAAGGGAGTGAAAAAGTGGGAAAAGTGACACACAGGGTGAGATTCGAGACGAGAAGGGCAGAGGGATGTGAAATCAGAATAAATGGGTAGAGCTCGGAGAACGTAAGTGTGTGTTGAAGGGGTGGGGGTGCACGACGACATGTTGACAAGAATCACAGCATTACTGGGTCATTAGAGAGCAAACTACTCGACACACTTTCCACAAACCAAAATGGTAACGAGAGACTCTAAAAGGCATGTGGAAGTGTTAAAAAGTCTCAAAGTTGGTAAGTGTAAGATGTTGAAGACAAAGAATGAATGAAAGAAGGAATGAAGATATACTGTAATGGTCAACCTTGAGGATTGCTGTGTGTGTGTGTGTGTGTGTTTCTAGGATAGGTCGGGGAACATGCAACACCAGCCTTGGGCCTAGATACCAGCTACAGGTTACTGTACTACAGACTACTGCACTACAGCGCCCCACCCTACATTGGAACCCAGTGACGTAAGTGTTTTCTATCTATAATAGAAAGAGGCCAGATAGATGGCACTTTTCTTCTTTTTTTCCCCTTTCCCATTGTCTGTATAAAGGAACGGGAACTCGGTAAAAAAAAAATCTTAAAACTGACCTGGAAGACACAAAATGTGTTAGAAATGCATTCAAATCAGTTGAGGAAGAAGGTAACCAATGATGCCAGAGGGAGTTTTCCAAGAAGCCTAGTCAAGAACAGACCAGTCGATTACTGATCTCTGGAAGGAGGAGGAGTGAGGTCATGTGGACCAGGCGAGTTAGTCTGGTCAATCAACGGCAGATTAGAGGATGTCTGTCCAGAACAGTTAGGATGGAGAAGGGGGAGGGGCTAATGATCAGCACTCAAGCGTGAGATGGAAGTCTATCTACTATCTAGTAACTGGGCTTGCTTGGGTGTTTCAGAGGGGAGTAAGCAGTCAAAGCTTCATTCCACTACACTGGACTGTGTCTGAAATGGCACCCTATTCCCTAACATAGTGCACATCTTTTGACCAGAGCTCCACCCTGGTCAAAAGTAGCGCACTATTTAAGGAATAGTGTGCCATTTCAGACGCAACCTAGGACTACTACTTGGCAAAACAGAAATGAAGCTGCTTGGCCGACACGGGGGAATCACATACGTGCTGCATTCACCATTGCGGAATGTATACCTCTGTATACAAGGGTTCGACAGCCGACGGGCCTGACGCATCTGCAACAACACAGTAGTGCACCGCTTAGTTAGGAGTTTGGAGAGAGAAAGAGAGAATGGGGGGAGGACACTCCGGCCAAGAGAGGGAGAGAGGCAAGGAGGAGAGAGAGAGAGAGAACAGGAGAGTGGCTGGATTTGGATGTGGGGGTTTCAATTCTGTGCCGGGTGCGACCATCGGTTACGGTTCGAGGTGGGGTATCTAGCAGCGTCACCAGGTCGAGTAGAGATAGAATACTGCCTTGTGTACTGTAGTGAAAGCTACACCTGCAGTATGTCAATGAAAAACCTGTAACCCCTCCCCCAACTGTGATTGGAGTGTCTAGGTTTCTAAGCTGGGGTGGTGGGTGGGTGAATGGTAACGTTTATTCTTCAACAGCCAGAAACAGACTAACTAGAGACATTCTAGCCAAACCGGAACAGCGGATTTAGATCAAATATGGTTCCCTGCAAAAACAGTCAAGTTTCTCCCCCTCGGAGCAGAGATCTCCAAATACTCTTCTTGGGCACCCACATGTCGTGCAGGCTTTTATTCTAGCCCAGCACAAACACACCTGATCCAACTAACCATCAAGCCCTTGGTTAGTGAACCAGGTGTGTCATGTAATACAAGGCTGGAACTAAAGTGTTGAAAGTTGTGACACCCTCTGGGTGCCAGACAGAGCCAGTATGGAGGACCAGTGGCTCAGGCCCAGCCCCAGACTGAATACGTACAGAGGCAGCTGAGCGTCCAGGCCCCCGCTGGGCCACAATGGCTCCAGAGATGGCCTTTATCCAGCTGTGCATCTCCTCTGGACTGTCCGACTACAGAGGAAGGAAGAGGGGTCACGAAAACAGACAGACAGACAGACAGACAGACAGAAGGAAGGAATAGGTTACTGTGTGCCAATGGCAATGGACAGTAACTATATCTCTTCAGTCCATATATTCATTCATATATTCAACTGGAGAAAGAAATGTTCTCACCTGTATGTAAAAGGTCCTTGAGCTAGTGACCACTTCAAACAGATTGTCCCTCTGCATTAAGTCACTAGATAGAAAGACATGAAAACCTCTTTCAATAATATTCAAACATCCCAAATCACTGGGTGTGAACGTAAGAGAGCGCGTCGCCGTCGAAGGACGACAGTAAGCCAATTCTGTGAGTCCATATCCAACATTTAGACTTCTCATCCATTTCCAACATTTACACTTCTCATTTACACTTCTCATCTGTGAGGACGCTACAGTTGGCAGCCAGGTCTGCATCCCACATGGCCCACATCTCCCTCCCAGCCCCTATCACCTTGGCACTTGTCCCGCCAGTGTCGATAGCCAATCTCTCTAGCTCAGTGACTAAAGAGTAAAAAGACACTGACCTCTGTTTGCACTCCTGAACTTTGTGAACCTCTTTCAGTGGGATCACACGCAGTGGCTCTCTCTCCTGAGAGAGAGAGAAAAGAGAGAGAAAAGAAAGAAAGAAAAGAGAAAGGGAGAAAGAGGAAACAGCCACAGAACATGTTACACCATCACAACACATCATTAATTCAACACAAGCAACAGGACATAAACAATCCAAAGTGTAACAAGACAGAACAGGAGCTCGTCCCTGACGTGCCCTGAACAGAGAGGACAGGCTGAGAGGGTAGAAGGGGGATGAAGGGGAGTCCTCATGATCAGCCCTCGCAGGCCTAGCTCTCTGATCCAGGGCGTTTCGTCACGCTTGCTTTTTACGGGAGGCTCAGCATCAGCACGTAACACCCTGGACAACAGCTATCACAGGCCTAGAATGAAGCTAGGGGACAGAAATTAATCCACCGTAGGACTAAACTGAGGACTTGCCTCATTTCCCCCCATCTGCTAAAAGGTTCTAGGACTAAGCATATGATCATTGACAATAGGCTCTCTGACATTATGCTAGATTATTAGGAACATAATAGGATGCCTGCCCACCTGCTGCCAACCATCCATCCACACACACACACACACACACGCTGAGACATGCTACGCTGTCCACAAGTGGAGCACCAGGAATGGAATTCACGACGCATTCCACGACGTGCTGAGACAACAATCCCCAAAGTCAATACCCCAGTCCCCCTATAACCTCACACATACACACACACACAATGAGATTACAGTGTGTGTGTTTGTCTGGATATGTTGTGTGTCTGCTTTGTGTCACAGTTTTGCTTCCGTCCCTCTCCCCGCCCCAACCTGGGCTCAAACCAGGGACCCTCTGCACACATCAACAACTGCCTCCCGCGAAGCATCGTTACCCTTCGCTCCGCAAAAAGCCGCGGCCCATGCAGAGCAAGGGGAACAACTACTTCAAGGTCTCAACAATTGAAACGCTATTAGTGCGCACCACCGCTAAACTAGCAAGCCATTTCAGACCAGTAACACTTGGATATGTTGATGTTGCAAGCCCGGGGACAGTCAATAGCGCAACCCCAGCAATCTCACCATGTCTTTGGCCCTGGGATAGAGGCACTAATGGCATTTCAGTAGGAGAGGATGGAGAGACGAAGAAGTCTGAACAGAGAAAGCACACACTCAGGCCCGGTGTTAGGGCCAATGGGAGTCAAGCTAATTCCACTGCAGCAGCACACCAACCACTCCTAAGGGAGGGGGAAGAGGCAGACAACGTGTCCCTCTTGTCTGAACTCGTTCTCTACCTCTCAGATCATGAGAGAGAGGAGGTGCAGAATGTGAGCGGGACAAAACAGATCTATCAACAATCTAGCAGTCACTTAGCCACAGTTCAGAATGTGAACGCAAGGAATCTAACCTTTCCCTCATAGAGGAGAAGTCAAAACCAGGCTTCTCGATTTGGAAGTCCTATTTATTAGTGGCTGTGCCAAAAGCTTTGGGAGCCGTGAACAATGCACAGGCCTGGAGTCAACTCTTATCTGATTGGTGTGTGTGTGTGTCCGTCTGTCCGGGGCTCTAGGGGTCTGTGAAACACAGGTGCAACACAAAGACGAACTGCTGGCCAACAGGGTCACACAGCGACATTGTATTGTATGTGTGTGTGATGGGGCAGGCGGGTGGGTGGCTCAGGGACACTTTATGTGGAGTGTGTGTCACCTCGCTCACAGCCGCAGCGGTGGAGAAGAGTCATTCCCACTCACCAGGTCTGACTTAAAGTAGCTGACCGCGTTCTCCTCCAGTAAGAAGTATCTCCTCTTCCAGTTCTTCATCTGCGCAAGAGAAAGTTACAAACATTCGAAAGTCATATACAAAGTGGATATCAACATTTCCAGCACCTCCAAATCCTTCCACTTGCTAAGAGCGTGGCTAAATGATTGCTATTCTGATATTGTATAGGACCACGGTTTGCTTTAGAATGGCTGGATCACTGTGGTTAATATGGTCTATTTATAGGGGATACGAGAAGGTACAGTAGGTTAAGGGTAAAACAACAATGAGGGATATAATTCACCCTCAGCACCCTGGCTGTGTCCAAAATATCTGGTCAGAATCCCACTGCTTTCTAACTCATCATCATCCTAACACAACAACAAACACACAGCACTGGTAGTGTTAAATGCTTGTAGCTGACAGAGAATCTCTCCGAGCCTGTGGTGTATTCATTAGGTACCATCCAAGGGAAAAACGGACAAAAACAGGGAGCGACTACCTGGACTTGTCCAATAAGAAACACTCATTTTCATTGTCTGTGCAAAACGTTTTCCACTACATTCCTGAATACATCCATGGTTTTGAGTGTAGGCTGCTACAGCACTCTCTCCCCTCCCCCCAGACAGCATCCTCCTCTACTGTCTACCTACCAGGGCTCCTTGCTTGACACAGTATCCAGCCTTGATGAGCGCCTGGTCCTGCACCCCCCGCCCCAGGAAGTAGGGCAGCTGGCTGTGGGCCTTCCGCAGGCCCCCCCTGTCTGCTCCGTTCTGCCCCCCGTCACCCTGCTCCTGCACCACGGAGAAGGAGGGAGGACACATACACATAAACTCAGCAAAAAAATAAATGGCATCTCACTGTCAACTGCGTTTATTCTCAGCAAACTTAACATGTGTAAATTGTTGTATGAACATAAAATTCAACAAAGAAACATAAACTGAACACGTTCCACAGACATGACTAACAGAAATGGAATAATGTGTCCCCGAACAAAGGGGGGGTTAAAATCAAAAGTAACAGTCAGTATCTGGTGTGGCCACCAGCTGAATTAAGTACTGCAGTGCATCTCCTCCTCATGGACTGCACCAGTTTTGCCAGTTCTTGCTGTGAGAAGTTAGCCCACTCTTCCACCAAGGCACCTGCAAGTTCCCGGACATTTCTGGGAGGAATGGTCCTAGCCCTCACCCTCCGATCCAACAAGTCCCAGATGTGCTCAATGGGATTGAGATCCGGACTCTTCGCTTGCCATGGCAGAACACTGACATTCCTGTCTTGCAGGAAATCACGCACAGAATGAGCAGTATGGCTGGTGGCATTGTCATGCTGGAGGGTCATGTCAGGATGAGCCTGCAGGAAGGGTACCACATGAGGGAGGAGGATGTCTTCCCTGTAACGCACAGCGTTGAGATTGCCTGCAATGACAAAAAGTTCAGTCCGATGATGCTGTGACACACCGCCCCAGACCATGACGGACCCTCCACCTCCAAATTGATCCCGCTCCAGAGTACAGGCCTCGGCGTAACGCTCATTCCTTCGACGATAAACGCGAATCCGTCCATCACCCCTGGTGAGACAAAACGCAACTTGTCAGTGAAGAGCACTTTTTGCCAGTCCTGTCTGGCCCAGCGACGTTGGGTTTGTGCCCATAGGTGCAGGTGATGTCTGGTGAGGACCTGCCTTACAACAGGCCTACAAGCTCTCAGTCCTGTCAAGCTTCTCAGCCTATTGCAGACAGTCTGAGCACTGATGGAGGGATTGTGCGTTCCTGGTGTAACTCGGGCAGTTGTTGTTGCCATCCTGTACCTGTCCCGCAGGTGTGATGTTCGGAAGTACTGATCCTGTGCAGGTGTTGTTACACATGGTCTGCCACTGCGAGGACGATCAGCTGTCTGTCCTGTAGCGCTATCTTAGGAGTCTCATATAAGGACATTGCAATTTATTGCCCTGGCCACATCTGCAGTCCTCATGCCTCCTTGCAGCATGCTTAAGGCACGTTCACACAGATGAGCAGGGATCCTGGGAATCTTTCTTTTGGTGTTTTTCAGAGTCAGTAGAAAGGCCTCTTTAGTGTCCTAAGTTTTCATAACTGTGACCTTAATTGCCTACCGTCTGTGAGCTGTTCCACAGGTGCATGTTCATTAATTGTTTATGGTTAATTGAACAAGCATGGGAAACAGTGTTAAAACCCTTTACAATGAAGATCTGTGAAGTTATTTGGATTTTGACTAATTATCTTTGAAAGACAGGGTCCTGAAAAAAGGGACGTTTCTTTTTTTTGCTGAGTTTATAAGTGTACGAAGTACAAACACAATCTATATTTTTAATCTTAGTTAAATTTTTCATACTCTTGTATTGCTGTGCTCAGGGCACCTTTGAAAATGAGACCCTGGTCTCATTGCATTTCCCATTACTAAATAAAAGTTTAATAAATAAAACACACACAACTACAAAACCAATCTGGCACGCCAACGCACAGACAGACATGCAGAATCAGATGAGTGTGGGAAAAGCCCCCCACCACATCGTCTACAGTGACTAGAGATATGATAGAGAATTCACTGCCTGTTGCATGTGTCAAGCAGAAGTTGAGGCCCACTGCACCACCACCACCCACACAGGAAGTGACATCAGAGGCCATAGCTTGAGCATCTGGATGTGAATTTTCACTTTCAGCTACTATTGGCTATACACCAGATACCAGCACAAGACAGGATATGATTTGTACTGCTCATAGCTCATACACAGCAGCAAACATACAGTGACTGAGCTCCTCAGTCAGTGGAGCACTATATTCAATGTCTGTCACGGTCTGTCTAGCTAAAAGATGGCCTGATCCATGGACACCTTCAGACAGACCGTCAATTTACAGCGCATTCGGAAAGTATTCAGACCTCTTCACTTTTTCTTACATTACAGCCTTATTCGAAAATGGATTGGAAAAAAAAAAAAAAAAACTATCTACACACAATACTCCATAATGACAAACAGGTTTTTAGAAATGTTAGCAAATTCATTCAAAAAAAATAAAAAAATAGAAATACATTATTTAAATACAGTAAGTATTCAGACCTTTTGCTGTGAGACTTGAAATTGAGCTCAGGTGCATCCTGTTTCCATTGATCATCCTTGAAATGTTTCTTCAACTTGACTGAGTCCATCTGTAGTAAATTCGATTGATTGGACATGATTTAGAAAAGGCACACACCTGTCTGTATGAGGTCCCGCAGTTGACAGTGCATGTCAGTGCAAAAACCAAGCAGGGAGGTCGAAGGAATTGTCCGTAGAGACAGGATTGTGTCGAGGCACAGATCTGGGGAAGGGTACCAAAACATTTCTGCAGCATTGAAGGTCCCCAAGAACACAGGGGCCTCCATCATTCTTAAATAGAATGATGGGAGGCCCCTGAGCTGGCTGCCCGGCCAAACTGAGAAATTGGCGGGGAAAGGCCTTGATCAGAGAGGTGACCAAGATGGTCACTCTGATGGAGATGGGAGAACCTTCCAGAAGGAAAGCCATATCTGAAACACTCCACCAAATCAGGCCTTTTTGTTTGAGTGGCCAGACGGAAGCCAATCCTCTGCAAAAGGCACATGAAGGCGCCGAAAGGACTCTCAAGACCATGAGAAACAAGATTCTCTGGTCTGATAAAACCAAGATTGAACTCTTTGGCCTGAATGGCAAGCATCACATCTGGAGGAAACCAGGCACCGCTCATCACCTGGCCAATACCATTTTTTTGTTATTATTATATATATTTTTTTACCTTTAATTAACCAGGCAAGTCAGTTAAGAACAAATTCTTATTTTCAATGACGGCCTAGGAACAGTGGGTTAACTGCCTGTTCAGGGGCAGAACGACAGATTTGTACCTTGTCAGCTCGGGGGTTTGAACTTGCAACCTTCTAGTCCAACGCTCTAACCACTAGGCTACCCTGCCACCATCCCTACGGTGAAGTGGTGGCAGCATCATGTTGTGGGAATGTTTTTCAGCGGAAGGGACTGGGAGACCGAGAGGGAAAGATGAACGGAGCAAAGCACAACGTGATCCTTGATGAAAAACGTGCTCCAGAGCGTTCAGGACCTCAGACTGGGGTGAAGGTTCACCTTCCAACAGGACAACGAACCTAAGCACACGGCCGAGACAATGCAGGAGTGGCTTCGGGACAAGTCTCGGAATGTCCTTGCCTGTAACTGTCTGAAACCACACTTGACTGAAGTGCTCCAAGCCACATCAGAGCAGGTGGCCTTCAAATATATGTCAGATATGACATAAATATGTCAGATATGTCATAAATATGTCAGATATGACATAAATATGTCAGATATGTCCAGAAATGTTCAGTAACTCTCCCAAAATCCCAGAAATCCCAGGTGAAGGAATCCTGGATATCCTGCATATTCCTTCTTGATTCCAGGAATATTCTAACCAGGACTTCTGAAAAACCTGAGAACTTCATTAGTTACTTTAATTTTTTTGCAACTCTACGCATGTTCATATGAGTGGGCAAGGTTAGGGTTCGTTAAGTGCTGGGCCAGACTGGTGATCCTTCCTTACCTGTGTGGCAGTGATGATGGGTACCCCTCCTATGATCTCCGTCTTATAGGAGATCTGCTTCATGGAACCCAGCACCTCCTGAGGCATCTCTGCACTGGGCTGGCCGTCCCCCGACTTTGGCACCTGGAACATGTTAAATAAACATCAACTCCCAGAGTGCACCAGGAGCCAGGAGTCCAGGACCAGCAGAGTGAACAACATTCCCCGATAGCTTGTTAGATGTGTCCCTCTACAGTCTCTGTAGTGATGTGATGTACTCCCTGCCTGCTTGTTAGTGTATTTTCCATCAACTCTAGCCTGGGGGCTTCAGAGAGACACTGCTACACTGTTGAGTAACAGTGAGACCGTGTATGGGAGCTTGTTGAGTAACAGTGAGACTGTGTATGGGAGCTTGTTGAGTAACAGTGAGACTGTGTATGGGAGCTTGTTGAGTAACAGTGAGACTGTGTATGGGAGCTTGTTGAGTAACAGTGAGACTGTGTATGGGAGCTTGTTGAGTAACAGTGAGACTGTGTATGGGAGCTTGTTGAGTAACAGTGAGACTGTGTATGGGAGCTTGTTGAGTAACAGTGAGACTGTGTATGGGAGCTTGTTGAGTAACAGTGAGACTGTGTATGGGAGCTTGTTGAGTAACAGTGAGACTGTGTATGGGAGCTTGTTGAGTAACAGTGAGACTGTGTATGGGAGCTTGTTGAGTAACAGTGAGACTGTGTATGGGAGCTTGTTGAGTAACAGTGAGACTGTGTATGGGAGCTTGTTGAGTAACAGTGAGACTGTTTTGCAGTCTGTCAGCAGCAGGATATAACTCAATGACGAGCACAACACTGTATTGAAGTCATTATAAAAGTTCATTATTACGTTACTATACTCAACGCCCAGTCCCTGCCTCATACATGGATGTGGTTTAAGAGTAATTGGAGTGAGACATCCTCTCTATGCATCTTTGTGAAAGCTGATCCATAGGCACACAGCTCTGCTCTGTCCCTGCACTGCCGTTTCAAAGAGAGAGCGTTATTTTCAGAAGCCCTCAAATCTGTAGAGACCGTCCGTGACTCACGACACACACCTTCCCCTTTGTCCTGCCTGCTCTGGTCTGTGTGTGCGCGCGTGTAAGTGCCTGCCTGTGTATGTGTGCATGCGTGCATTCCAGGGCTAGTCAGAGGAGAGGGAGAGGAGCAGAGTAAGCCACTTTCGTTGCCCTGGCCCTCAGCGACGCACTCATGGAAATGATCCCCCCCGCCCAGAGGGGTTTCGATGCCCTCTAGGAGACAGATATGGGCTCCTGGTCCCAGCGGACCGTAACACTGTGTGCAATGACTGTTTCATAAGGTATGTCTCTCCCCTGTTGACTTGACAGTAGACACATGCGTGGTATGCCCTTGTCTTGTCATCCTCCTCCATCACGCCCTTCTTGTCCTGTAAAAACTTCCACTCACGCTGGCTGAAATGGGCTAACACATGCTCATTGTGAATAACAGATCCTTCCCAGAGGGGTTGAGATGGGAGCAGTCTTGTACAACAGGAGGTGGTGCTGTGACAAAGTGCTACTTATGACAGGTAGCAGGGCGGGGCACTCACTGTGATCTTGGTGGCGTTGTTGAGCACGTTGACCCACTCTACCAGATCCTGCTGATCGTTGGCCTGGAGGTAGAACTTCCTCATACCAGCATTGATGACTTGAGAGAGAGAGAGAGAGAGAGAGAGAGAGCGAGAGATAGATAGATTCCGGTCAGTTTTCAAAAAGAGAACAGTAGCAGTTCTGTCAGTTAGGTCCACATGCGTCGATGTAATATATTCCTGTTAACTAGTCTGACACTCAGAGAATATCATGCGGTTAACAGTCGACAGGATCCCGAGTTCAGAATCCAGAGAGAGAACTTTTATTGCATCCCAAATAGCAATCTACTAGTCCACGGGCCAGAGGTAAAATGTGTCCGCTTTGGGGTGGCAAAGGTTTGATGGTATTAAAATATGATAGCCACTCCAAAATAGTCATACTTTTCTATGTCTTGTTTATGGGAGTCTACGCAATAGAATGTTTGCAGGCTGATGAAGGAATGATGAGACAAGTTGGAATGTAAACGTTCTCATTGAAAATGACCGTTTCAAACAACAATGGAATATTGTATTGGGTGGATCTGGTCTTAAAAACCAAGGAATTTGGTAAATATGATGATGCACTATCATTGAAACAATAACGTTACGAAACATACATTGGGGTTGTTTTAGTGAAATTTGTCATACTGGGAAATAATACAAGTCCAAGGGATCCAAATCTGGAACTTCCTGAGATAACTCAACAAATGACAGAGGACACCTTTAGAATGCTGGCCATTGCTATACAACAGACTATTACAGATGGCAATTAATAAAACGAATATTCTGGACACAAAGACATGCAAACACAAACTATCTCTAAAAAGGAACCTTGGTGATTACAAGCTCTTCTGTCCCTGGACATCGTGATTTTAAACGTGATGCTCTCAAACCGTACAAGTTATTTAATGAAATATGTTATCTAATCATTCTGTAGCCATTAGTTCAGTGGCTGGTTAACAAATGTAATAGAAATTATGCAATTGGTGATTTATTTTAAAAAATCCAGCCTTTTATCAATTGGACCATTGCTGATGCCCTCAACAACCCTCAAGAGACACTAATCAATACATATTCCAGTGGCCGTATACTACAATACACTATTTCCCATAAACAGTGTAACTAGACACCATCCATAAAATGCAGTGATAATGAAGTGATACAATTCTTGACTATTTCCACATTTGACTATGTTACAAGTTGAGTTTTGGGTTATTGTCCTGCTGAAAGGTGAATTTGTCTCCCAGTGTCCGTTGGTAAGCAGACTGAACCAGGTTTTTCCTCTAGGATTTTGCCTGTGCTTAGCTCTATTCCGTTTCTTTTCATCCTAACAATCTCCCTACTCCTTGTCGATGACGAGCATATCCTTAACGTGGGCCGTCACTGTAAATAAGAATTTGTTCTCAACTGACTTGACTAGTTAAATAAATGTTAAATAAAATAAAATAAACAGAAACATGACGCAGCCACCAACCATGCTTGAAAATATAAAGAGTGGTACACAGTGATGTGTTGTGTTTGCCCCCCAAAAAAGTATTATTTGTATTCAGAAATTTTTTTTAAAATAAAATGACTTTATTACTTTAGTGCTCTATTGCAAACAGGATGCATGTTTTGGAATATTTTTACTCTGTACAGACTTCCTTCTTTCCACTTTGTCAATTAGGTTAGTACTGTGGAGTAACTACAATGCTGCTGATCCATCCTCAGTTCTCCCATCACAGCCATTAAACTCTAACTGTTTTAAAAAGTGGTGAAATCCCTGAGCAGTTTCCTTCCTCTCTGGCAACAGAGTTAGGAAGGACGCCTGTATCTTTGCAGTGACTGGGTGAATTGATGCACCATCCAAAGGTTAATTACACATAATTGTATGTGTGGGTACAAAGATAGGGTAATCATTCAAAATGCATGTTAAGCACCATTATTACACACACCGGTGCACCTTGCACCTACTACCATACCCCTTCCAATTCACTTCAATCGTATGTCTTGCCCATTCACCCTTTGAATGGCACACATACACAATCCATGTCTCAAGGCTTAGAAATCCTTCTTTT